>NC_081557.1:232027050-232161558 GCF_022355385.1 Mustela nigripes | reverse complement strand
TTATAAAAACCTTTGCATAATACTATTTCACTTTCAATCGCAAAGTAATATTGAACGGTGGTGAGTGGTTACCTTCTGTTTTTCAAGTTTCCTTTTTTATCCTGCAAAATATAGTTCCCACAGCTATTCCATAATTATATTTACAAAGATAGATGAAGGACCTTGTTAAAGATCTCAAGCCTGTTCAAAAAATGAGAATTATAAAAACCTTTGCATAATACTATTTCACTTTCAATCGCAAAGTAATATTGAACGGTGGTGAGTGGTTACCTTCTGTTTTTCAAGTTTCCTTTTTTATCCTGCAAAATATAGTTCCCACAGCTATTCCATAATTATATTTACAAAGATAGATGAAGGACCTTGTTAAAGATCTCAAGCCTGTTCAAAAAATGAGATTGAATGGGATGTCAGATTGGTCAACTCTTCTATGAGAAAAACATTCTGGAGATCCATTTTGTGTGACAACAACATGCATTTAACAAAACAAAAAATAATCAATTCCATGCCAGTGACAGGAGGTGATTCAGCTAGCTGGCTGGCAGTAAAGGTTGTTCAGCAGGTTTCAGATTCCTAATTGGGTGTCTAGCTTGCTAAGTAGCAGCTGGTCTTTAATTAGTGGAAAAATTATTACCACTAAAAGTTGCTTTAAAAAGAAAAAGAACAAAATAATTAAAATGTTAGAATCCATATGGTGAGTGCTTATCCTCACTTGTCAATAGCTGTTTTCCTTCTTTATCACTAATAAGTTTAAAAATATTCATATGCCACTTTTTTTTTAAAGTGTTACTCATGTAAACGTAAAATCCCCAAGAACTCCTAGGATGGAATAGCCAAAAAAAATGCCATGTGCCATCTAATAATTCTTTCTAACCAAGAAATTATCTTGGATACTCCCAACCCCATGGACTAGATGTCTAATTGATAAGTAAATCTTCAAAAAGCCCCATTACTAACCCCTTATTGAAGGGGTTAGTAAAACACTGAGTTGATTTTTTATAAATGCAATGACACTGGTGAAAATTACAGGAAACCCCAATTTGCCGTAATTTTTGTAATTTTATTTCTTTTTTAAAAGATTTCGTTTATTTATTTGAGAGAGAGAGAGAAAGAGAGAGAATGAACATGTGGGAGGGGTAGAGGAAGAGTCAGACTCTCCACTGAGCAGTGAGCCCGATGTGGAGCTCAATCCAAGGACCCTGAGATTATGATCTAAACTGAAGGCAAACTCTTAACTGACTGAGCCACCCAGGTACCCCTATAATTATATTACTATTATATTTAGAGATCAAGTTTTATAAAAATGTTATTTTGGAGATAAACCAGTCTTTGTAAACATTGAACATGCCATGAAACACTACAGTTAATTATATACATAGGACAGTATTCTTACCTCCCATATAGATAAAGCTGTGTTGCTTAAACTGATTACTTATAAAAATGTTTGTTTTTAGTTTTTATTATTTGAGTTGGGAGGTGATGGTATAGCAGAGAGTGTGTGAATTTTGGTGTTAGTAGAACTAGATTCAAGTGTTAACTTTTCTTCTGCTAACCTAATATGTCCTAACTCATCTTTGGCTCTATTTTTAGTTCTGCAAATTAAAATCCAACCTGTCAGATTATTTTAAACTCTACGAAATACTTAGCATTGTTTCTGGGATGCATCTCAAATGCTTTTCTTATACGTATTTCAATATGCATGTAATGCATTTCAGTTATCTGGAAAAATCAATGATCAAGTCCACCTCATGCTCTAGTGACATGATATCAATGAGGAAAAATTTATGTATCTAATATAATTTTGAATAAATATATCATTCATCAATCTTTGAGACTTGCACACTTTTTGGAACTTGAAGATCATTTGACTTTTACATTGTTCACCCCAGGGTAGCTACAGAGAATGAGACTGATTTAAATGGAAATATTAATATAATATTAGCTCTCCATCCTTCTGAAACTTCTAACTCACATGAAGAAGAGTTCTCATATGCATATCCAAGCTAATTCTCAAATGTATGCATGTCGTAAAGTGCCTGCACTTATTGAAAAGAAACATAGTCACACCCAACGGTGTGGTCCTTAGTGGCTGCGCTGGGACAACGTGCCTTCTTTCCTGACAGAATGAGAAGCTTACTTTTGTTCTTTAACCTTTAAAATCTTCTTGAAACCACTTTTCTTATTTTAGTATTACTTCTCCAAGTTCATTTCAGAATAATAAAAGCAATCATTCCTAATGAAATGTTTTGCGTCAACTTCTGTCCCTTTTTCTGCTTGCTTTTCAGCACTGCCTAAAGTCTCTGCCCATGCAATTTCTCCATGATTGTGTTCTGCATGTTGCTGGGTTCACTGCTGAAGTTCAGTAAATTTCAAATTATCATGCTCAGACAATGCCAAGTGGGAGAAACACTAACATGTGGTACAGTAAGATGCAAATCAGGCTATATAGATTAATAGCAAACATTCGGTTGACATCTCTAATTTCGCGTGGGTTGAAACTCAAACTTTATTGTGCTTCGCTGTGGTCTGCCATACCGCCCACTGTCTTTCCTACAGATGTTCTCAACATGTGAAGGGGAGTCTGAGCATTAACCCCCTGCTTCATATCAACAAGATGCAGATGATCATACCATAATTTGCTTTCTTTTCAAGACCGAACTGTTGATATGACATGATGGAAAACTTCATTGTTATACACTGTTACAAATGTCATAATTACTGCTACTGCTCAGCTAAATGACCCAGCTCATCCACTCCATCACACTCAAAAGATACCCAAGTGACATTTTACTTTTCCTGCCCTTGGTTGTTCCCAATTCATGGCCTAATCATGACCAGCCTAGCCAGAATATGTAAAAAGTTTTACTGTTCCAAAGCATGGCAGTGATGATTTTTAAGTTGGTTTGGAACAAAGTATAAAAAATAATGGAGGATTTTCTGGCCGCTGTGTCCTGAATGCATTGGAGAGTAGGAAAGACCAGAGGTATTCTGCACATAAAAAAAAAAAAAAAAAAGTCACTGAGAAAGGAGGCCTGTCCCAGACTTTTCTATAGTTTCTTGGTTTTTCTCCTTTATCTATTCACGGATGTTGCCTAAAAGCACTGATGCTACAAGAAACTTCCAAACTCCAGTTTTTTTTTCTTGTAGGACCTTGAAACAAGTTTAATACAACATGCCAAATTTGTTTTCCTTGCTCAACAATCAAAATGGGATCTCTTGCGCTACTTTTCCACCTGCCCCTTTTTGTCTGAAAATAACATTTTTTCTTAGACTTTCATTCTTCTTCTTCTTTTTAAATTTTTTAAAAATTCTTTTATTTTGTTGAGAGAGAGAATAAGTAGGGACAGAGGCAGAGGGAGAGAGAGTGAGAGAGCAGCAGACTCCCAACGAGCGCATAGCCCGATGTGGGGTTCAATCTCAGAACCCTGAGATTATGACCTGAGCTAAAACCAAGAGTTGACACACAACCGACTGAGCCACATAGCGCCCCTCTATAGCGCCCTTTTTAACAGTATTTTTCCATCATGCCCTCTGGAAGTTGACTCTCCCCTGAAGATAATGCTTCTTGCAACTTTCTTGATAAAAGACCATTCTTCTGGAAACCATCTTGAGATATAATTGGTGTCCTTATAACTCTCCACTGTGAATCTAAAGGATTACTTCTTCACTCTCAAGTACATGTATTGGCTTTTTTTTTTTAAATATTAACCATAATTCCTCACCCAGCTGTCTTCTATTGATTGGCTGCTTGTCCCACAATCATCAAAGGCACACTTATCTGGCTTACAGACCCCCTTTTCCTGCCACCTTCTGTGATTTTCCTGTATAAGATTTAGCCAATACCCTGGTCTCTCATTATTTCATCTTTTTATGTCAAGTGATCTTACCTTCCACTTTACAACAGCCATCCATATGTTTCTCTGTAATCCTTCAACATGAGTTTAGCTGGAATTGAAACCCAATTGCAGACAAGAGTTTAGTCTCCTTCTTACTCTTTTCCCTCAACTATTTCCAAGACCAACCCATAAACCTTATTGATCGGTTTACTCACAAGCCTGTTGTCTCTCCCTATCTACTTGCAGTCACAGTCTTGGATTCCTTTTTAATATTATATATTCTATTTTTCATCTTTACTTGATGTTCTTAGTACCTCCAAATACTCTTGCCCCATTAACAATCTGTTCCACTTGTCTAAAATATATAAAATATTGCTGACTTTATCTGATAGCCTGGATGCTAAGTGAAGCTGAAAAAAGTGATGAAAACTTTGGTGTCACTACGGATTCATGAACATTGAACTCTCTTCTGAATAGCTCTATAAGCAAGGGTCATAGGCATCTCTAACTCAACATTTCTAATGGAATGCATCATCTTTCTTCCCTGCTTATGCCTCCATTCCTTCTATTTTTGTCCTAATCTGATTGAATGATGCTAACTTTCACCCAGTTTCTCAAACAGTTGGAATTCTCTTTCTCTCTTTTTTAAAGATTTTACTTATTTATTTGTTAGAGAAAAAGGAAGAGAGAGAGAGAGAGGACATTTATAAGCAGAGCGAGTGGCAAGCAGAGGGAGAAGCAGGCTCCTTGTTGAGCAAGGAGCTGGATGTGGGACTAAATCCCAGGATCCTGGGATCACAACCACCTGAGCTGAGAGCAGATGCTTAACAGACTGAGCCACCAAAGCGTCATTCTCTCTCTCTCTCTCTCTTTTTTTTTTTAAACATCATTCATCTAATTAGTAATTAAGTCCTGTGGATTCTATCTTGTAAATCATTCTTGAATCATCTACTGTCTCAAACTTTACTAGCTCTGCCAAGGTCTAGGACACTATTATATCTAACTTGACCTTCACAACCACTTATTTGATTCCCTGTCTTAGATAGCTGTTCCAAAAATCATATATCTACATTGTAACCAAGAGTGAATCTTCAGAAACATAACTTACATCACATTAGTCTCCAGTCTAATATCCCATATAGATTTGCCATTGGAATTAATGACAACTTACAGTTTCTTCCAATAGCTTTTGACATCCTTTGGGAACTCACTCTTAGCTTACTTCTCACCACTCTCACTTTCACACTCTATGCCTCAGTTGCTTAAATATTATCTCATCCTCGACCTTTCACATTTGCTATTTGATCTAACACTGATTATCATTCTTCTCTTCATCTGGCTAATAACTTCACATTATTCTTCTCTTAGTTTAATAATCTCTTCCTACAGGATGAGCTCCCTTTGTTCCAGCCCTAGGTGTGTGCACACATATAAATGAAAAGACATATAAAAGACAAGGGCTAATATATCTGATGTCTTCCTTGTCAGTCTTCCATTACAGCATATATCACAATTTTTTTTTTCAAATTGTTTTTAATTGTCTGTAAATGTCTCTGCTATTAAGCCCAAATCTCTGAGATTTGAACCACGTCTCTCTTGTTCACCTTGGAATCTTTAGTTCCCAGTATTTTGACAAAATAAGCATTAATAAATTAAAAGAGTTCTTTTTTTCATCTAAATAATAATGTGTAATCATCCAACAATAACAGTAAATGATACAGCACTAAAATGCCTCTCATCAGGAGCAACATCAATTGGGCCATTATATGTAGTCTTCATTATAACTTTACTACCTACTCTACCATTGAAGGTAATGAAGTAATGAAAAAATTCTATTATTGTAGAGGTAACTTTTTTTTATCATGGTTTTCGAAGTGGAAGCATTTTAAAATTTTGTATATTAGTTAAGATATAAATTCAGTGGCTATTATCAGACATTGCAAAATAATAGTTACCTATAAGACAATTTTTTTTCTCCTATACCCCAAATTTTTCTGCTATCTTCTGTCCAAACTAAAGTTTTATTTAGCTGAAAGACAGGAAAAGTCAATATTGGGAGAAAATAATCAATCTTACTTACATTTGCTGAAATATAGTTTATTTGCTAAATATTGTAAATTACATAGATCATTGTGTTGTCATGTCCTATTTATAATACAGGTCTGAAGTTATGCATTAGCTTCATAATATTTAGAAAATTCTAATATATTTTACTTTTCAGTTGGGCTTTTGAGAGCTGTTGAGTGAGTTCTGTCTCATACTCTGTCAAATATCCTGGTTGCAGTGATTCTAGGCTGCTGTTGGCCCAGCGCAGAGTCAGATGCTTTATCAGGTGCCAGAGCTGGGTTTGATTGGCAGCCTCTAATGCAACACTGAGGACCCTAACAAACACCCAAGTCAGAACAGACCATTCCAATTCCTAGACCATTGTAACTCCTTACACAGGGCCTGAGCATGGTACTTTTCAATAACTTTTTGTTCTGCTCTAACATGGGGTAAATAAGTAGTAGATGACTCCACAGTTATATTCCATGGCCATAATAATTTTAGACTAAGAACATTTTAGGGGTACCTGGGTAGCTCAGTGGGTGAAGACTGCTTAGGGCTCAGGTCATGATCTCAGTGTCCTGGGATGGAGTCCCGCATTGGGCTCTCTGCTCAGTGGGGAGCCTGCTTCCTCCTCTCTCTCTCTGCCTGCCTCTCTGCCTGCTTGTGATCTCTGTCTGTCAAATAAATAAATAAATTCTTAAAAAAATTTTTTAAACTAGGTACACTTTAAGTTATATACTGAAAAGCTAATTCATTATATTATGAATATGAAATTGTATAATTTTCAAGAGTTTATAGTTTCAGTAAATATATTCAGCTTAACTTACTGTGATTACAATATACTTTATCAAAAATAAATTGAGAAATAGGAAAATAAAAGTAATTACGCATGATGGTTTTTGTTATTTGTTTCCTCCATCCCCAAATATCTTGATGTGCCAAGCCATGGTCGTCTCTTGCCTCCTGCTAGTCTTTCTGCTTTCATCCTTTCTTGTCTTACACACTCCATTCTTACACACTCCATTCCTCTGCTTAGAAATTCTGAGTATAACAACCAAAGCAGTTACAGTGGCTTTTGAAAAATGTCTTACTAGGTCCCATTGTAAACCCTTAATACTCTCTGATCTTTTCCCTACATATTTCTTTACTCTCCACAGTAGTCATGTGACTTGCTGTTGCTTGGACACACTAAAAATATTTCCCCTTAAGATCTTTGCACGTGCTGTACCTTCTGCCTAGAACATTACACACAAAACTCCTACCACTTTCCAATGTCCATATTTAAATAACAGTTTATAAATTACATATTTTCTGAAAACCACTCTCTACAAAAGAGCAACATTTTGCATGTTTCCACTCCTCTTACCCTCCTCATTCTCATTCACTTTACTCCATATTGCTTATCACATTCTGACATATTCAATGGTTTAGCTGCTGTCTGTTTCTCCCAGGTAACATAAGATACAAAAGGGAAAGGACTTAATTTTGTTCTAAAAACAGTACCTGGAATACAGAAGGCTTTCTATCATATTTGCTAAATGCATATATGAAAGAGCCTATCTCATTAAAAAGCACAAAATTAAATTATAAGAAATGGATACCAATTTTTCATTTTTAATTGGACACTGAACTGAGAGTGTATTTGAAAATGAGTTTCATGAAAATTATCTATAATATTTTTTCTTTAACTGTTGATTTATGTCCTGGGCTTCAGGCTTTTCAGGCTTGTGTGATTTCAGATAGCATATAGTAAAACAAATGAGCATTGGTTTGACACAACCTGACCTTTAAATGACAATGAGAGCAAAAGGGCAGAATGAATATGGCCTTGTCAAACTCTTATGAGAATAGAAAATTTCCAGTAGCCCCTGAGAATGTCAAAAGACGTGTTCCATAAATGGGATGGGGAACCAACTGAGAGGTTTTCATCAAATAAGGGTGACAGACAGAGGTCTCTCAAAGAATATATAATGAGGATCATCGAAGTCATTCAAACTGAAGAATGGGCAAGAGGTTGTGTGATTTATCTCACATTTTCAAGCAAAGCATAATCATTATGGAGAAATACTGTATTTTAAAAGGTAACATAATACTATAAAAATTCAGAACATCAAAAGATATAAAGTGCAGGGTCTTCTTTACATACCCCTCAGCTCTCTGATTCGCTTCCTCAAAGACACCCTCTGGTACTAATTAGTTTTATAAATTTCTGAAGATATTTTATGCAAATGCAATCTGACTATATTTCCTTTAAATATTTCTTTACTTTGAAAGATTTGAGGTAGGCAAGAACTAGAGAGGATAATAGAATAGGCATCAATGTACATGCCAGACAGATTTTAAGAATAATGTTGGTCCAAATTGCTTTAGATGTATATTAAGAAAACAAAATGTGCTTCACTAGCCTACAAATACACCACTATGTAACATACCACATGCCTGTTAACTCTTTCAAAGTTTTTACAAGTTAAAAACTTACATTTTGTTAATTTGAAGGGTATTACATTCATAGAAGTTTGGACTCTAATTCTATTTTGTTTTGACTAATTTTAATGAACATTACTAGTGTAGTTTGGTAAAGTAGGCAAAACGATGCCAGTGTTTCATGTTTTTACTAAGCTAGATAGTCATGCATTTTGGAGAAAACTCCATGACCTCCACAGGAAAAGGCTAAGGTTGGAACTGAGAAACACACTTCCAAGAGAGTTCTGATCAGCAGTAACATGAGTTACCTGGCTTGCACTCTGTTCCACAATCCTGGGATCTCCTTATTACTTGGGGTGGGGGATGCGTGGTGAGGGCAGAGGGAAGGGAATTGAGTGTACAGCATGAAGAAGGGTGCTGTTTGGCAAAATGTCGTTGTATACCATTAAGGACTACACAACACTTTGAGATAGTCCTGATCTCTTGGGAGCTGCGCAATTTTGAAAATGTGGTGGGTGAGAAATTCAATGTAGATTATATATGCTTCTGCTGTCAATTTAATGAAATTGTACAGGTTGGGATGAAAATATGCAAGACAAATCAGAAAATGTCTGTCACATTTACATTAAAATAGGCCCACTTATGTATGTATTGATAAAGCAAGGGCACACTCAAAACCAAATAAAGGTGAAAAAGTTATTATTATAAAGATATCATTAATGGCAGCTGGCTAGAAGGAGTACTTTAAACATGTTTAAAGAATGGAAAAAATGGCAAGTTTTCCATTAAACTAAGTGTATTTTAGTGACCTAAAGCCCAAATTGTACCTGACAAAATTGAAATGTCCTGAGGTCATGGAGCTAACACTTTTTGCCTCAGCAAAATTTTACATCTACAAAAATAGCTGCCAAGTGAAAACCACAGCCTTTTCTAAAAAGGTTGTATATCACATTGACATTTTCTGAAGAATCACGGAAATTAACTCACACATTCTAAAAGTTACAAATTAAGCATCCTCTGTAAAATTATTTAATAGTGATAAATCACTTGAAGAATTTACTTAGAGACCCCCTCATTTATGATCACTCCACCACGCTTTAGATAATTTGGAAATATTGACATAGCGGACACATTCTTGCTTTAAATTATAAAATAATAATGCATTAGTATCATTTATAATTTTAAAAATAGTTATACTCCCATTAGTTTTAATTAATTAATTTTTTAAGGAAATATGCTAAGCCTGCCATCGTGTGTTTTTCCCTGTGAAGAGAGGGATGTAGTTCTTGAATTTTTGGGGTGTGTTTGAGATTTCCCTCATTCTACTACTTTGTTTACTTAAAACTTTTTTTGAATTGTGAAATCAAGCACACTCTCAAAAGGGTGTATGTAATTACATGTACAGTATAAAGAATGACAATGGGAGCACCTTTACGTAATTCCCAATGTAAGAAACAGACTGCTGGTGCCTTTGAAGATTCTGTATGTGATCCCCATGGCAGCATTCCATTCCCTCCCTGCCTAGAAGAGACTAATAATAGCACTGATATGCCAATCAGTGTGCTCTGCGACTCTTTCTAGGTGGCTGTGGCTAAAGGGCTGTGTGGTAAAATAGTGCTAGAAAACTTAATGTTTAAGCCAAATTATAAGGCAGAGTATATTTACTGTGGGAATTCAGAATCCTAATATACGAATGAATTAGAATCTCTATGCAATCTATTTCCTGCAAACCTATGGAACATATTTTACAAAACATTGATCTAGGTAATTTATCAAACTTTTGCATAATTCATGATGAACTGAAGATCAGACAAATGCAGAATTTTTATTTTATTTCTTATTTATTTATTTATTTATTTGTATAAGCCTTGGTTAATCTTTCATGGAAACTGAGCCTATAGGTGGATGAATAAAGCATAAGCTTAAAATTTCACAGGCATAAAAGAACACATATTTATTTCTCATTCATAATATATGTTCATCATAGATTTGCTAGGGACTTTGCACTGAGCAGTCTTCTCTTTGGGCCATTCTCACCTAGAAAGTGTTGATCCAGGCATTTTTACTCAATTCACATGGTAGAACCTGTCAAATGGCTCCATCCCAAAGCAACAGGGCTGGAAAATGCCATGCAGGAAATTTTTGAGGAGAAGAATTAATGATTATTCTCATAGGTGGAGGGGCACAACTACAAGTCTATGCAAGGAGTTGAGTTTGAAAGGTAAGAATATCTATTATGTCATTTGGTTTGGAGAAAACCCTGGACCTCACCTAAATCTGATGTGGGAGCATTGGGATGGCATTTTCCCCTCCAAAAAATTCTATCTGCTATTCTTTTTTTTTTTAAATTTTAATGATAAATTTTATACATGTATGTAAACAATTATTTTTTGTATATTTCATAAGTATATAACAAAGTCACTTTCCTCTGAGCTTGCACAGGTGTTCTGTTTGCTTAGCATGATTACAACAATATTTGATATATTTTTCAAAATAGTGTACTCTTCCACAGAACAGCTTTTCTCAGATATATACAAATTGCTCTAAATTATATTTTCTGTTCCAAAGGAAAACAATTTTTAAAATATTTTTTCAATTTAAGCAAATGCTACAAAATGTTCAAATTGTTGTAAAAAAAACACTCCATGCTAAACCCCTATGATTCATAAGAGCTGTGGAATCTAAACTTTGGAGCCAGAAATCCTGGCTTCAGTTGTTGGCTCCACTATACAACCACCACATGACCTTGAGCTAACTTCTTAATTTTTTATCTATAAAATTACATAATAATTCTATTAATCTATGCTTTAGTGACCTTTAAGTGTGTTTAGGACAGTGGTAACATTCAATAAGAACTCACTAAACAGTCATTATGATTATAGTAATAATATATAAAGCAATATTAAAAACAAAATCATTGTATTTATATTATTGTAATAATTATAAAAGACAATTTCCTAAAATCAAGTGAGGACAATATTCCTTCCTAATAGTCCAGTTTTCTCTTAGAGTGGGTTAAAAGTTAATTTGTAAGGGACCCCTGGCCCTACACGAGGTACTCATCTGACTTCCCTTTTGGAGGAAATGGATAATCTCCTATTTATAACACGTCCACACTTCCTCATTTCTCAAACCCTTCTCTATTCTCATCCATCAGTTAAGGCTTTGTACTGAACTGCTAACATTAGAAGAACAAAACATTTAAAAACTCACTAGTGAATACAGAATCAAACTCCCTGCCATATTCTATTTCTTGAAAGATTATCAAAGAGAAAAAACAATTGGAGGGAAGTGTTGCTTGGAAGCTTACTGCATCAAATGGTTCCTTTGAAGGAATTTTTATAGGAATTGCACTTAGATTTAATGCCATGGCCACTTTGAGAGAACCTATGGAGGATAAAAAGGGAGCTTGCAGCTCTGAAGATGTTCTTCACTCCATTCCATAGGCTTTTCATTTGGGGAACCTTAAAAGACATTCTTTTCTTATATTGTTATTGTTCTTTTCTTATATTCTATTCTTATATTGTTAAATTGTGATTTTCCTGTTTAGTTGGTTTTATGTGTTTATCTTAAGGAGAGTTTGAGATATCTAATTTACTGTATTTTCCTCCTTAAGTTGTCTGGTAAACAGCTTAAAATAAAATTATGGCTATTCCATGGCAAATGTATAGAATCTGACAGTATATAATCTTGATTTAGTCTCAATTATTCTCACTTTATTACATTTATTTCACTTAATATATATGTCTACATGTGTCTATTAAAACCACTGGAAAGTGTTTTTGCAACAAACTGGATTAGTAATAATGATGTCATTTATGGAAGAAATTTTAAAGTCTCTTCATAACTTTATAGCTTTTGAACACAATGGATGTCAGTGATAAAAAACCTGATAAAATAGAAATACTTAAATGACAAGCAGTAGAAGTTTAAGGCATATTGGGGAATGATGCAGCTCTATAGGCTCTGTTATAAAAACAGAGAAAGATGGAGAACCTGGGTGGCTCAGCTGGTTAAGTGACTGCCTTCAGCTTAGGTCATGGTCCCAAGGTCCTGGGATCGAGTCCTGCATCAGCCTCCCAGCTCAGTGGGGAGACTGCTTCTTCCTCTATCCTTCCCTCTCATGTTCTTTCTCACTCTCCCAAATAAATAAATAAAATATTTATAAAAAAATAAAAACAGTGAAAGATGAAAACTTTTTACTTATCAAATGTGAGTATTAATATCTATTAGATGTTAAAAATTGTTCACACGAAACATTTTAAACTTCTTCAAAATGAAAGAACAAATTCTACAAACATATTGTGTTTCGGTTTTCCTTTATAAAACTATTTCTTCATAGCATATAAACTGTTACCAGGCATCTAAAAATTTTCTATAGAAGTTTAGAGAAAAAAAATTCTACATGCCAAATGGTAATGATATATAAGGTAAAACAATCATTATCTATAAGAGAAATTATTTTTCTTTCTTTTTATTTTAAAGATTTTATTTATTTATTTGACAGACAGAGATCACAAGTAGGCAAAGAGGCAGGCAGAGAGAGAAGAAGGGAAGCAGGCTCCCCGCTGAGCAGAGAGCCTGATGTGGGGCTCGATCCCAGGACCCTGGGATCATGACCTGGGCTGAAGGCAGAGGCTTTAACCCACTGAGCCACCCAGGTGCCCCCCAAAATTACTTTTCTTTCATGAAGTGTGTCCCTTCAATGGAATTTTGTAGTGCAGGATTTAGATTAATACCAGGTGAAAGGTTAACATTTGCATTTTAGTAAGACTGTTTTATGGAAAATAATCAAATGTACAGTTATGTTTTTTTCACATCCATTTTGACAAAATGCTAAATTAAGAAACTCAGGGGCTTATCTCATCAGAACTATATTTATATAAAGTGGCATCATAGTCTTCCTCTATAAATTATGGGAAGATATTAATTAAAAAATACAAGACAAGTAAATCAATAGAGAAAAAGTTAGTTTCTTTTGTTAACATACACTTGCTGAAAGAAATGATCTCTCTTTTAGATCTTGCTCTTTGAGCACTCAGGAGTGACAAGCATTTGTTACATATGTTCAGCTGACAATGAGGCTGTCTCTTGCGAAAGACAAATGAAAAGAATTGGATTAATTTAGTTATAAAGAGATTTACATTTTGCTGTTTCTAACATGTCTTTTGGAGATTGATGAATAAGAAATGAGATAAGAAAGCCCCTCAGAAGCTACTATTGCTGAATATGGTAGAAAAAATTGCTCTTGCTGGAAGATGAATCAAGTTTCTGTCAGGTAAAGCCAGAGAACATTCTCTTGTGTTATCAACTAATCTTACTGGAGAGGGAAAATTATGCAAGATGTATGACATTGCTTTCTCCCTCTCCCAGAAGCAAAGTGGTTGTGCACTTTACCAATCTAACAAGATTTCTACACCTTCATTTTATTTATTTACCAGCTTAGTCTTGAGTGTATAACAAGTATCCCCTGATCTTGCCTGTCCACTAACCTTCTTCTGGAAAGTTTTCACCATGTAAAATTAGTTATTAAATCTTTTGTAACAACAATAAAATGCAATATACTGAAATTATTTGCTTTGCTTTATTTTTTTCTGATTAAAATATATACTGGCAAGCAAAATATAACTAATCTAAATTCAGGGAATACACATTTTATTTTGCCTGCTTACAATCTTTTAAGTACTTACTCTTCTGTCAATCAAAATCTTAATTTCTTTTTCTTCCATAGCCTTTATATTCCGTATATATAGTAGCACAAAATCACAAAACTAAAACTAATTCTGTTTAATTCTAATGCTATATGGGGATTTCACTAGTGTTTTGCCAAGCACAACAGTTGCAATAAAAATCAACTTAGTGTGAAAACTCATCCCAATAAAAATATTTAAGTAGCCTAGACTTAAGTATTCTAGAGTAAACAAGCGTGAAAAAGAAAGTGCCCATTTCAAACAGCTAGGATATTTCTCATTCCTGATAAGAGCTACTTAATTCAGTGCTTCAGTGTCCTGAAATAACACTCGGAGGAAATTTGGAGTCGAGTATCTTTTGGATACCTGCAATTGCTGATCCAATAGTGGTACCTCAGGGGGACAAAAGAGGAGATGCATGCTTCCAGCACATTTTTCTGTCAAAATGGATCAAGTTGATTGCGGTTAGGTCCTATCATTCCTTCTGTAATGTCCTAGAATGGCATCCTACTGCACTCGAAACAGTGAATTCAAGACAATGAATCCTTGTTCCTTACAAGGCTTTCTATCTTGCCACCTGCTTTCTGTTAGTCTTCCACTCTGTCCTCACTGTAGAGCGCTCTCCCTTAACATTTCCTGTTCCAGGTACCCTGGTTCTTTCTGATATGTCAACTTCTCACCTTTGGGCTTTTTGCTGGCCGTTCTTCCCTCCTGGCAAGTCCTATTTTTAAGATTCTTTATCAGGCTTGCTCCTTTTCAGATTTAGTTTTCCGTTTAAATTTTACCTCTTCAGCAAATCCTTCCTTGATTAGCCAATCCAAAGTGGGCCTTCCATTGCTTTTTGTTACATTACTGTGTTTTTGTTTTTCAAAACATAGGAACTATCCAGTATGTTTATATTTGGTTATTTTTCATCTCTTATTAGTAAACTTTGCCTCATAATAACCAGCAGAGGCCTTATCTATATCATTCATTGCCCAGTGAATTATGTTCACTAACTACCTGACAATTGGAGGACTTTCTTTATTCATGATAGTCACCTATCTTGATATTACATGATTTGCCTACTGGAACCTCACTAGACCACTTTTTAATAAGTTTAGTTTATGGATGAACTTTTATTTTTAAAGATTTTATTTATCTGTTCAACAGAGAGAGAGTGAGAGAGCACCAACAGGAGTAGCAGCTGAGGCAGAGGGAGAAGGAGACTCTGTGCTGAGTAGGGAGCCCAACGTGGGTCTCGATCTCGGGATGCTGGGATCATGACCTGAGCTTCAGACAGACACTGAACCGACTGAGATACCCAGGTGTCCCTATCGATGAAATTTTTTTAATCTTCCCAGGTGTATAGATGAAAAGTCTTTGTATAACGCTGGACTAAACATTATCTACTGTTAAGTGATAGAATAAAATTACATTTTACTGTCTCCTGATTAAAACCTTGAGTACATGCAGTATGTTCGGCATATTTCTTTTTAGTTTCTCCTACATGGTGGCTATTGGCTGAGACAAAATCCATATGTTTCAGTTCTTCCTATTAGTTAATATCATTCCCAGTTTACAAATGAAGGAATGAAGTCTCAGCCCAAGAAAACCAAATGCAGGTCTTCTGTTTCAATGTCAAGCCTCTTTCCACAGTATCTCATTTATTTCTTTAAAATTAAGGCACAGTAAACATCTTATATTTCTTTATAACCTAGGACAAAAAGTATAAGAATAGTGTTCCAAACATTTTAAAATCCTTGACATAAATTAAAAACTATACTAATGTACACACTTCCTAAAGTTAAAATTCAGGGTGGTGGAACAATATTAAATAAAATATTAGAATCTAGCTAAATAGGAAACTCCAGTTTTCTCTCAAAAGACAATAATGGTTAACTTGTTGACTGGAAATAGAATTAGAATGAGGGAAAAAGCCAAAACAAGACAAAAACAAAATCCAACCAAACAACAAAGAAAAAAAAAGAAAATTATTTTTTATTTTTGGATTTAAAATCAGTACTGTGATGCTAGATGTGTGATTATATTCACGTAGCTTGGTTTCTTCATTTGTAAGATAAGGATCATCCATTTCTTAGTAATCTTTTAGTACTGCTACAGGGAAAGTTTGAAGTAATGTGAAATTTGCTTTGATAAGGCAGAAGTAGGATTCTTAGAATGACAAGTACAGAGAAGCAAGGTGACATATCACACTTGAAGCCTGTGGTCTCTCAGTGGAAAGCCAGAGTTCACACCTTGGAAACTGTGCAATTTGCTCGTTTGTTTGGGGAAGAAGTTTGGAAGGTCTAAAGCAAGTGAATTTGTAATCAAATCTCTGTTTTGTTTCAGATATGGAAAGCATTAGCATTAGGAATATTTTAATACTAATCTTTTACTTCCTTTCTCCTGGTAACTGTTTCATATGTACTTATTTAATAAGAAAGAATTGAATTCAATGTAATACAAGAAATAAATATGTCCTTATGCAATATGAGTCAAAGGGTAAAGAGTGTGGCAGCATGACTGAGCCCTAGTCACACACTGTGTGTCATAAAGCTGGAGTTGTGAGCATGATTTTTACCTTGTTTTAGGGAGGTAGCTGCCAAAGACTCAGATGCTTTTCTTAGAACTCTTTATGGCCATAGAGCATGGCAGTATGATTTCTCCTAATCTTTCCTCACACACCACTGTCACCTGTGGCTTCTTTCCTACTGATGTTGTTTCAATTTCTCTTAATAGAGGGACTTCTCTCTAGAGTGTAAGAAAAAAAGTTTGAAACCAAGCATTTCAGCTTGTAAATACTAAAGTAATATGTTCGACAGGACTCCACCGAAACTATGGCTTATTCTCTCTACAGTGGGCATCATCATTGTAGATAAGATATCTTTTCCCAAAGCTCAAAATTTTCAATCCTAGCCCAAAAACACATAAAGCATAGAAAATGAAATAATGGTTTCTATAGAATTATTACATTTATTTGCATGCTAATAAAATTAAAAGATAACTGGATTCAATAAGAGTATAATTTATTGTGATTTGCTTATGGAAATAAAGCGCCTTATTTGTCAATGAGTAAACTGAGTATATCTAGGTTGGTCATTTCATTTTATATTTTAGCACCGCAATAAGGACATAGTTTTTGTATCCAGAGAGGTAACATTAAATGAGACAAATGTGAAAATGAATTTGTTTTGTTATACCATGAAGAATTAGAAAATTTGTTTCTACCATTGGATCTATTTTTACATAATATATATTATAATTCAATATAAATTTATTTAGATATTATTCAGATTACAAAGATCTATTTTTATCTATTTTGATATTAATCATGTTACATTGAAGCAATGGTTCACTTGGGTGTATATCAGAATTACCAGAAGATCTTGTAAAACATGGATCTTTAAGATTCACCTGAAGAGTGATCTGAAGGGACAGATGCACCTGAGTGTTTATAGCAGCAATGTCCACAATAGCCAAACTATGAAAAGAACCTATATGTCTATTGATAGATGAATGGATGAAGATGAGGTGTAGATAGATATATAATGGAATATCATGAAACCATCAAAAATGAAATTTTGCCATTAGAAACAACGTTGATGGAACTAGAGGGTATTATGATAAATGAAATAAGTCAATCATAGAAAGGATCTTGGGATCCTTGCTCATATGTGGAATTTAAGAAACAAGGCAGAGGATCATGCGGGAAGAGAGAAAAAAATGAAATGGGATGGAAAAAGGGAGACAAACCTTAAGAGAGCCTTAATCTCAGGAAGCAAATGAAGGCTGCTGGGGTGGAAGGAGTGTGGGAGGGATGATGTAGCTGGGGGATGGACACTGGGGAGGGTATGTGCTATGATGAGTGCTGTGAATTGTGTAAAACTGATGATTCACAGACCTGTACCCATGAAACAGATAATACATTATATGTAAAAAAGAAAAAGAAAAAAGAAAAAAAAAAAGATCCACCTGCAGAATTTCTGAATCTCTAGGTCTGGGATAAGACCCTTAGCTCTGGATTTATAAGAAGTTCTCAGGAGAGGCTGATGTTACTTCTCCAGAAGCCACAGATGGAGAAACTCTACTTTGTATCAACCATTGGATATATTGCTCCTCACCTGTCTCTTCTATGAACTAATGGTGTTAAACTAAATGACTACGTGGCAAAGTTGTATTAAGTGGCAAATTTGTCAAGTATTATGCTGGCATGGTCTCTACTTTTGAGACGATCACAAAGGAAATAGCTGATTCTGTCTGTGAGAAAATATCTAAGAACACTTATAGAGACGATGTATTCAAAACTGATAAAGATTATAAAAAGTTACAACATACAGAAATGCATCAGTTTAGAAAAATACCTCTTGTCCATCATCCCAATCCCCACTCCACCTCGTATTTCCCACTTCTTAGACAAAACATTAATAATTTGACATGAAATCTGTCAAATGTCTCCAAATTCTCCAGCCTCTTGGAGTGATTCATTAAATATCCAAGCAGAATAACCAAAGTTCTTTATCTCACATATAATACAAAGCTGAGCAAACATTTCCATATATTTTCTGGGAATTTCTAATATTTAAGAGTATTTCACTATTACCTCTAGCTCTAAATTCCGGATACTGATACCATTTGATTCTCACTCAGCTTCTGCCCCTTTGGCTGCTGACCTCTCTTTGCCCCACATTACTTAACACACAGACACCTTTAAACTTTCCCTTATCAAAGCAGCACACATCTAAGGCTGGTGTGTGTAACAGACTTATAGTAAGTATTGAGTTCATATTTTTCAAGTATTACAAATGTCAAGTGTTACAATTTCAAAGAATATGGGCCAGTCTTCACTATAGGAAGTTTATTGCCTACTGTGGACCTATCCTTAAAACCAAATCTGCTGCTATGTGTTAGGAAAACTTTCTCTTCCTTTCATTAATGTCCATGACACTAAACCCGAAATTAGGGGTAGCCAGAACTAAGCCCCAAATTTTAGTTGCTCTATCATGCTAAGTATAATTTTTATTACGCTAAGCATCAATCTCTTCTCAATTAGACTAGTTCTTCCCTTACCTTTTATAACTAAAATCTACTTATTTCTTAAATTGGGCCTATGCCCTTAGCAGCACAAAACAGAAACTTAAAAAATGTCTTTTTATTGAACAACAGTTATTGCCAGGTTCATTTTTATGTTGTTATTCCAATTCATTTGCTTTATTCTGGATTGTAAACAATTCTATAGAATTTATGGAGTATAGAATCTATAGAATATCAATAGAAATTGGTAATCTCATTATTTATAATTATATTTCTTTTTAAAAAAGTTCTTATATTTTATTTACTTAAGTAAAATCCACACCCAATGTAGGGCTCAAACTTATGACTCCTGAGATGAAGAGTTGTAGGCTCTACAGAGTGAGCCAAGCAAGTGCCCCTATAACTCTATTTCTTAAAAAATTACTCAGGCTTTGGGGTACCTGGGTGGCTCAGTTTGTTAAACATCTGCCTTCAGCTCAGGTCATGACCCCAGGGTCCTGGGATGGAGCCCCTGACATTGGGCTCCCTGCTCAGCAGGGAGTCTGTTTCTCCTTCTGCCCCTCCCCCATCTGTACTCTCTCTCTCTTAAATAAATAAATAAAATCTTTAAAAAAATTACTCAGGCAGAAAAGATAACTATTTATGAAAGATGAGATGACCGACAGGTAAGCAGCCTGCAAACGTTATCAATGGTCTGGTTGAGAAGTTTGAAGGCCTGAATGGAGGGAGTGAAAGTGAACTGGAGCTTTAGTACTGTATGAAAGATCGAATACAGAGGATGAGAGAGGGAGGTTTTGAAGTGAATCGTTCGTTTCTTTTTCTAGTTACCAGGTGAATATATCATTAACTCTTTTCTCTATTATTTCAAATTTCAAGCTTTGATTCCATGTCAATTATATGACTGAGAACTGAGATACATCAAGAATGTGGCTGTCAAGTGGTGAACCATTAACTTACCCTAGGCACAAATGTTAGGTTGAGGAATGCAAGGTATGTATCTGAAATGGGAGAGAACCATCCTTATTATACATTAGACACAAGAGTTAGCCAAGTCTGTCTTTTTGTAGTAGAAAATCATAAACAATTGATAACTAAACCACATTTAGAAAAAGAATACGTTTACTACATGATTTCCAGTGACAAAGAAAGCCAAGTGACATTATAGAATCACATGGACATGCCTTCCCAAGGTACATTTGTGTTCAGGGGACACATAAATATCATACACAAGATCTCAGAGATCTGTTACGGCACCAAGATATCCAGGACTGTAAGAGATATGCAGAGATGTTGGAAATTGGCAATGAAGTATAACTAGAGTAAATGAAAAGTTGTGATTTGCTATCTAGATATATTAAAGAAAAGTTAGGAACACAGTCTGTTAGAGTTCTCAATTTAATATAAGTAAAATCTCTGGTTTTTTTTTTTTTAATTATTTTGCTGAGGAAACATGGGCTAGAATTTTTAAGTGATGTGTCACTTCTGCTGCAACTCTTTCACAGTTATGCAAATATGTAGATAGACATATAGATTTGGAGAACCCCTAAAGAATGCTATTTTTAACAAGGCTTATTTCTGACTGTGTGTACTAAATAATACACTATATAAATGACTAGGCATTAAAGCATCATAGAAATAATTTTAATCTGCAATTAAGGTTGCTCACCACAGGATTAAAAAAATCACATTGAATCTTGCAAGACATTTTTTTTTGATATATTAAAATATATCATTTCTAACAACTGCACATAATATAATGATAACTGCTATGCTTTGGGGTAACTCTCCACAGATTCAAATGCTTTAAAAAAGCTTAGGATATTCTGGATTCAATTTTATTCTCTAAAATTTCATCTCCTCAGAATATTTACCCCTCATGAGATTGACCTCTTAAAGTTGGCCTTTGTCTTAAAGAATTTATAGGGATTTTTATAAAAATGGAATTCACTTTTGCTAGCACAGTAACATTTCTTTTAAGGTGTCAGGCCAATAAATTGTTCTTTTGCCAAAAATATGTAACTTATTTCTCATTTGTTTGTTTGTCTGTTTTTGTCATTTGTATAAACAGACTTCACTAATGAGAATAAAATTCTTGTTTACCCTAAGTCTTTACCTCTCCTGATGATATTATCTCTTATTCCACTTTAAAAAAAATATTTTTAATTTATTTTTTTTTCTTTAAAGATTTTATTTATTTATTTGACAGACAGATTACAAGTAGACAGAGAGGCAGGCAGAGAGAGAGGAAGGGAAGCAGGCCCCCTGCCAAGCAGAGAGCGGGATGCGGGGCTTGATCCCAGGACGCTGTGATCATGACCTGAGCTGAAGGCAGAGGCTTTAACCCACTGAGCCACCCAGGTGCCCCTTTAATTTAATTTTTTAAATCTTTTCCACTTTTAAAACATCTGTATTGAGGTACAATTTATATACCGTGACATTCACCAAAATATACAATTCAATAGATTTTAGTATATTAGCAGTTGTTCAGTCATTAACACAATTTAAGTTTGAAATGTCTTCATCACACAAGAAAGAAACCCCATACCCATAAGTTATCCCTCCTCATCGTCATCCTCGCTACCCCCAGCCATAAGCAACCCCTAATCTATATGTGTTCCTCTAGACTTTCCTGTTATGGCCGTTTAATATAGATGTAAACATACAACATGACTGGCTTTTTTAGCATAGTGCTTCCAAATTTCATTAATGTTGTAGTGTATATTATTTCATTCATTTTTATTGCAGATAAAATTTCATTTATCCATTTATGACTTGGTAAACATTTGAGTTGTTTCTACATTTTGGCATTCACAAATAATGCTGTTATGAACATTTGTGTACAAGTTTTTGTGAGGAAACGTTTTCTATTTCTCTTGTATATGCACTTAAAAGTATAACTATTGGATCATATAGTAATTGTTTAAGCTCTGTAGGAACTGCCAAAATGTTTTGGCTGCACCATTTTCATTCCCATAAGCCATGTAGAAAGTTTCCAATCTAGCTACATCCTCACCAACACCAGTCATTGTATTCCTCCCTGACCATGGCCATCCTACGAGCTATGAAGTGATATTTCATTGTGATTTTGATTTGCACTTCCCTAATGTGCTTATTGGTCATTTGTATGTTTTCTTTAAAGAAATTTCTATTCAGATTCTTTGCCCATTTTCTAACTAGGTTATTTGTCTTTTGTTATTGATTTGTAATAGTTCTTTATGTGGTCTGCAAAAAGTCTCTTACTGCATATGTGATTTGTAAATGTTTTTTTTTTTCTCATTCTGAAGGTTATCTTTCCACTTTGATGGTATCATTTGCAGCATAATATTTTTTAGTTTTGATGTAGTCAAATTATTTTTTCTTTTGTTTCCAGTGCTTTTGGTGGCATATTTAAGACACCATTGTTTAGAGTGCCCGAGTGGCTCATTTGATTAAGTTTCTGCCTTGGCTCCGGTCACGATCCTGGGGTCCTGGAATAGAATTCTACATTGGCTCTAAGCTCACAGAGAGCCTTCTTCTTCCTCTCCTCTGTGCTCCTGCTCTCTCTCTCTCCCTCTCTCAAATAAATAAATAAAATCTTTAATAAAAAATTTTGTTTAATCCAACACCATGAAAACTTAAAATTCACTCATATGTCTTTATCTAAGAGTTTCATAGTCTTAGGCCCTATAATTAAGTTTATGATCCATTTTTTAGTTAATATTTCAGTATTTCTTATAATGTGATATTAGAGTTCAACTTCATTGCATATGGATATTCACTTGTCTCAGTAGCATTTGTTGAAACACTCCTTTCCTCATTGAGTTGACTTGGCACTCATGGAAAATTTATTGCTCATCAACGCATGGGTTTATTTCTAGACTTTCAGTTCCACATATCATACTGTATTACTTATTGTAGTTATGTAGCAAGTTTTGAAATCATGAAGTGTGAATCCAACTTTCATGTTCTTTTTAAAGACTTTTTGATTGGTTGATTTTTTGCTATTCTTGATCTTTTGCATTTCTATATGAATTTTGGTGTTGCCTTGTCAATCTCTGCAAAAAGGGCTGAGGATAATTTGAAAGTGATTGTATTGAATATGTAAATTAATTTATAGAGTATTGCTATCTTAGCAATGCACAGGAAGTTTCCATTTTTCTTGTTTTATTTAAAAAATGTTTTTATTTATTTATTTATTCAAAAGAGACAGAGAAAGAGAGGGAGAAGCAGGCTGTCCAAAGAGCACGGAGCCCAGTGTGGAACTCAAACCCAGGATCCTGGGCTCATGACCTGAGCTGAAGGCAGATGCTTAAACGATTGAGCCATCCAGGCACCCCAACAGGAAGTTTTTCAATACTAATTCAATCTTTATTTGTATAGTCTTTCAGATTTTTCTATATATTCTTGAGTCAGTTATGGTAGTTTGTGTTTTTAGTATTTTCTTTTCCATTTTATTTAGAGTATCTAATTTGCTGGCACACATTTTTATGGTATTCTATTTCTGCTAGGTTGGTTGTGATATTCCCTATTTTATCCTTGATTTTAATAATTCTGTTCCTTTTCTTTCATGGTCAATCTAGTTAAATATTTGTCAATTCATTGATCTTTTTGAAGAACCAAGTTTTAGTTTTGATTATTTTCTATTCATTTTCTCTTCTCTATTTCATTTGTTTCCACTCTAATTTTTATTTCTTTTAATTTACTTGATTTGGGTTTACCTTTCTCTTCTTTTTCTAGTTCTTGAAGGTGGAAGTTCAGATTTTTGAATTGAAGTCTTTTTTCTTCTTCTTTTTTTCTTTTTAAAATATAGGCATTTACAGCTATAAGTATCTCTCTGGGTAGCTACATCCCATAAGTTGTTATATGTTGTGTTTTCATTTGCATCTATCTCAAGGTGTCTTCGAATTTCACTTGTGATTTCTTCTTTGACCCATTGGCTATTCAGGAGCAATGTGTTATTTAAATTCAACATATTGGTCAATTTCCAAACCTTCTTTTGATATTTATTTATAATTTAATTCCAGTGTGGTTTGAGAACATCAGTTATTAACGATGTCAATCCACTTAAATTTACTGAGGTTTGTTTTATGTCATAGCATATTGTTTTTCCCAAGAATGCTTGATGGGCCATTGAGAAAGATGGTACGTATTGTGAAGAGAGCTGCTGAATATAAGCAGTTCACACTGTTGCTCAGGTCTTCTATTCCTTCTTCATATTCTACCTAATTGCTTTATCTATGATTGAAAGTGGGGTACTGAAGCCTATATTCTTTTTGAATTATTCATTTCTTCCTTCAATTCTGTCAGTTTTTGCTTCATGTATTTTGGTGTCCTTTGTTAGGTTCTTATACGTTTATGATTATTATATATTCATGATGAATTGACCCTCTATTCATTATGGAGTGCCACACTATCTTTTTTTGTTTTAAAGTCTGTTTTTCTGCATAGCTCTTTCTGTTCTCATTCAGTTGCTGTTTCCATGATATGTCCTTTCCTATCATTTTACTTTCAAATTGTTCATTTCTTTGGTCTTCTGTTAACAGCATATAGTTGGAATATGTTTATTTTCAATCTGATAATCTCTGATTTTTGATAGATTTTTTCTTTTTTTTTTTTAAGATTTTATTTATTTATTTGACAGAGAGAGATCACAAGTAGGCAGAGAAGCAGGCAGAGAGAGAGGAGGAAGCAGGCTCCCTGCTGAGCAGAGAGCCCGATGCGGGACTCGATCCCAGTACCCTGAGATCATGACCTGAGCTGAAGGCAGCGGCTTAACCCACTGAGCCACCCAGGCACCCCTTGATAGATTTTTTAATTCATTCACATTTAATTTTATTATTGATAGTTTGGATTTATATCTGCTTTTTTGTGTTTTATATGTCTCATATCTTTCTTGTTTTGGTATTTCTCTATTGCTTCCTTTATTATTATTATTATTTTTTAAAATTTTTTATTTTTTATAAACATCTATTTTTATCCCCAGGGGTACAGGTCTGTGAATCACCAGGTTTACACACTTCACAGCACTCACCAAAGCACATACCCCCCCCCGCCATGTCCATAATCCCACCCCCTTCTCCCAACCCCCTCCCCCCAGCAACCCTCAGTTTGTTTTGTGAGATTAAGAGTCACTTATGGTTTGTCTCCCTCCCAATTCCATCTTGTTTCATTGATTCTTCTTCTACCCACTTAAGCCCCCATGTTGCATCACCACTTCCTCATATCAGGGAGATCATATGATAGTTGTCTTTCTCTGCTTGACTTATTTCGCTAAGCATGATACGCTCTAGTTCCATCCTTTATTATTTTTTAAAAGATTTTACTCATTTTATGTCAGAGGGAGAGAGAACATAAACAGGGAGAGTGGCAGGCAGAGGGAGAAGCAGGCTCCCTGCTGAATAAGGAGCCTGATGTGGGGCTCGATCCCAGGACACTGAGATCAGGACCTGAGCTGAAGACAGACACTTAACCGACTAAGCCACCCAGGCATCTTTGCCTTTATTATTAAGTAGATATTTTCTAGCATGTAATTTTAATTTCTTTAATTATTTTATGTTTTCTAATGGTCTTCTTTGTGATTGTTCTAGGGCTTATAACATACATAAAAATTTACCAGAGTCTGCTTCAGATTTGAAATGCTATTCCAATGAAAGAAACCTTCTCCAGTATATCTACATTTTCTTCCCCTCTTTTTTTTGGTATTATTTTTGGTATACATATTGTGTTACATACAGCAAAACCCAGCCATAAATGGTTGTTTTTACATTATGTAAGTTTATGTCTTCTAAAGAAGCTGAGAGAAGAAAGGAGTATAAGTGTGTATTTATAGAATTTATTATATTAACATTTTAATTCACCATTGTCATTCTCTTTATTTCTTCTTTTGGATTCCAGTTACTGCCTTATTTCCTTATACTATTACAGCTTCGTTTCCGCCTTACTTCCTGCTACATTTATTGTCTGTATTTCAATTTGCATTTTTTAAATCTAACAATACAATTATATTCATATGGTTTTACGCAATTATATTAAAATCAGTTAAGAGAAGAATAGAGAAAAATATGCAATTACATTGTCTTTTATAATTACCTGTATAATTATCTTTACTGACACTCTTTTTTTTCCCTATGTGGATCTTAATTACTGCCTGATATCATTTGTTTTCAGCCAAAATTTCCATTAGTATTATTTGGAAGGCAGGTTTGCTAACAACATATTCTTTCAGCTTTGGTTTATATGGGAATTATTTTATTTCACTTACATTATCAAAAGAGTTTGGCTATATGTCAAACTCTTGGTTAATCATTTTTGGTTTTGTTTTTAATTTCAGCACTTAGAACATGTCATCTCATTGGATTCTACCTTTTTTTGTTTTTAAAGAAAAATCAGCAGTTAACCTTATTGAAGGGGAGAGGTCTCTTATGAGTGATGAAACATTTTCTTTTACTGATTCTAAGATTTTCTCTTTATCTTTGGCTTTCATTATTTTGGCTATGATAAAGTCTGGGTGTGGATCTCCTTATATTTATCATGTTTATAGTTCTTTGTGTTTCTTGGATATGTAGATTAGTGTTTTTAATCAAGTATGGGGAGTTTTCAGTCATTATTTCTTCACATACTTTTTCCCCTTTCTCCTTTCCTTCTGATAATCTTATTACATAATGATGTCATATTTAATCATATGCTACATTTTTCTGAGGCTGCTCTTAAATTGTATCATTTCTATTTATCAATTTTCATGTTTTCTAATTCTTTTTTTTTTTTTAAGATTTTTAAAATTTATTTGACACAGAGAGAGACAGCAAGAGAGGGAACACAAGCAGGGGGAGTGGGAGAGGGAGAAGCAGGCTCCCTGTGGAGCAGTGAGCCTGATACAGGGATCGATCCCAGGACCCTGGGATCATGACTTGAGCCGAAGGCAGATGCTTAATGACTGAGCCACCCAGGTGCCCCACTAATTCTTTTTTTGAAAATTCAAATCTACTGCTGATTTCCTCTAATAAATATTTTATTTTGGTTATTGTACTTTCCACTCTAGACTTTCTACATAAGTGGATGTTAACCAAATGGAAACTTGACATTACATTTTACTTCCATTTAGAAAATTATTCATTTTTTATCAAATATTTTATTCTTATCAGAAATGACACTTTAATTTATATGATCATATATATAGAAAATGAAAATGTTTTCGGTCAATAGTCAAATTATAGAAGCAACCCAAATGTCTATTGATAGATGAATATAGAAGAAGATATGGTAGGTAAATATATATATACACACACATACATATGTATATACATATATAACACATACTCATATATATATATATATATATATGTATATATACATATATATATAGTGGAATATTATTCAGCCAGATAAGCAAATGAAATCTTGCCATTTGCAGCAACATGGATGGATCTAGAAAATATAATACTAAGTGAAATAAGTCAGCAAAAAATACTGTATGACTTTGGTCATATGTGTTATTTAAGGAAAAAGACAAATGAACAAAGGGAAAAAAGAGACAAACAAAAAAAGACTCTTAACTATAGAGAAAAGATGATTACCAGAGGGAATGTAGGGGGCTGGTGAGGAGATGGGTGAAAGAGATGAAGGGGCTTAAGAGTACATTGATCTTGGGGCACCTGGGTGGCTCAGTTGACTAAAGCCTCTGCCTTCAGCTCCAGTTGTGATCCCAGGGTCCTGGGATCGAGCCCCACATCGGGCTCTCTGCTCAGCGGGAGCCTGCTTCCCCCTCTCTCTCTGCCTGTCTCTCTGCCTACTTGTGATCTCTGTTTGTCAAATAAATAAATAAAATCTTAAAATAAAAAAGAGTACATTGATCTTGATGAGCACTGAGTAATATATGGAATTGTTGAATCCCTGCATTGTACACCTGAAACTAATGTAACATTATATGTTAATTGCACTGGAATTAAACTTTAAAAAAAATATTTGAAATAATGAAATGATGTATTTCTATTCATTGCTTTCATTGTATTTGTTTTCCTGTGTGTGTGTGTGTGTGTGTGTGTGTGAAAGAGAGAGAGACATATCTAGCTGTTCTAATAACAGTTGACTATAACATTTGCCAAATTTGATAGAGTAATTAAGAATAATTTAACTTCAATAGACTTTTAAAATGTTTTTACATTTTTGTAAATTATTCATGACATATACATATTTCTTTCTAATTTGTTACTATTCTTCAGCAAAATTGTAGGTCTTCCGCAATGTTACTTTGTTTTAATGAAGGACAAATACTTCCATTTTAATTAAAATTCTGAAGCAAAATATTCGAAGAAAAACTTTCTGTCACCATAAATAGAATCTGGATCAGGTAACAACATTACATAAGCAATCATAAGTTATAGCCATTACTACAAAATTTTCCTATATAATCATAAATTATTTGTTTAAGTCTCAATAACAACATATAGGTATTTTATACTATTTTTGATGCATTGCTTTCTGTGCTTACAAAATCTGCTGTGCAGAAATCTCAAGGGAGAACTATATTACATATAGATCATGTGTCTTGTGGCTAAAATATTGATTAAAAAAGAGAAAATTTCCATTTCTTTAAAGTTGTAGTTTATATTCTAATATTTAATAATCTCTTCTGAATTCCATTGAAATACACAAAATCTTTAAATGATACATAAGGAAATGTTAATTGATAATTTATAGTATAATGTAAAAAATCACAACTATCATGTATTTAATTGTTTTATTGACATTTTCAGATACTGAAAATATAAATATCTGAAATTAATTTTTTTTCAAAGGCATACTTAATATATACCAAATAAACTTCTTCTTTAATCAGTACCTGAAATTTTTAAAAAATCTCAGAATAAGTATTTATTAGAGCTAATTCCCTAATAAATGTCAAATAACTGGTATAAAACTGAGAGAAAGACTCTGACAGTTCTCTTCCTTGGGGCCATGTAACAGGGGGTTAATGGCAGGAGAAATGAACTATCGTAGGTGATTTTCTGCTTTTATTTATATCCATAACAGCAGTGTGACCTTGGAAATGATCAGCCTACTTAGAATTCTCTTAACCTTTCTGCCAAAGAAGGGAGAAGTCTTGACTTGATAATCCTTATAGCCCCTTTTCATCTCAGATAAAAGGTGTCTCAATAAACTACTCGGTTGTGACTGAGCATGTGTGTCTGTCTGTGTATGCCTATCTGTGTATCATGGTGTACATGGCTGTGTGTCTACACTGATATGTGTAAGCAGACACAGTAAAAAGCATACTGTACTGATTACAGTAAAAAGCAACCCTACTCGAAATTGTTCCTGTTGTCCTGATTTCTTTGTAAGCATTTCTTAAACTGTATGATAAGAGACTTGAAGGAAAGGAAAGGACTATATTATTGGAGTTGGAGATGTGTATCTACCATAAATTCCTTAAACCAAGGACTATATACGTGCTTCATTTTGTTGCATCACTGAACACCACAGGAGCCCCAAGAGGAAGGTTTTCCAATCCCCTCTTTACAGGTGAGGGCCCTGAGTTTCACTGAGTAAGTTGACCAGGGTCACATAATTCAAAGAACAAGTGAAGAGGGGCATAGAAAATGTTGGGTGGGAGAGGCATCATCTGAATGTCAAAGAGGTAATGGGGGATAGAATGTAACAGGGAATAGAAATAAGGCAGAGTGGCCTAATCAGGTATTTAATTAAACATATGATTAGTTGGAAAAGTTAAATCCATCAAAAAGGAAGTGGCCCAGTGGGGTCTACAACTTTCCCAATGGTAACTGCAACTCCAGAAGATCTGCCTTGAAGGAAAGGAAACTGGAATAGAAAGGGGAAAATGATACTAGTATTCTGGCCTTGGTTAGCACTTATCAATAGCATTCACTAATTCTTACTAAGTCTTAATATGCCTGACACTTTTCTGTATTCTTAAATACTAATTCACTCAACTCCAGTATCAACCATTTGAAGTTATTTTGCATGGAAGGAAACTAATCACAGAGATTTCTGGTAACTTGCTCACAGTTACACGCCCCATCAGTGATGGAACTGGAATGAGAGATCCAGCATTTTCTCTGTAGATCGGCACTGTATAGGATGACAGATACTGGCCCCATATACTTGCTGAGCATTTGAAATGGAGCAAGTCTGAACTATAATGAGCATTAAAAGTGGATTATAAACACTGAATTTTGAAGACTTAATATAAAAAATAATGCTTAGCAATTGGGTATATATTAAAACAGTCCTACGTTGTGTAAATTGGGTTAAATAAGGTATATTAACATTTACTTTTTTTTTTTTTTTTGTAAAATGTGACTACTTTAAAAGTTTAAAATTATCTCTGTGGCTAACATTCTATTTCTTTTGGACAGTGCTGTTCTAGAAAATGATGTGTTTATCATATGCAATAGTCCTTCCTTTTATCTGTATGTAACAAGATGGATTTACATTTTTTGTGCTGCTTTAGTTCAGTGAATGAACTTTTGGTTAACACTGATTAAAGTGAGATCGGTTCACACTTTTAGCTATGCAAATGTATGACAACTGGGTGTTCTTTGAGCTAGTTCTTTGTTTAAAAACTGGAGTGGTTTTGGGTTGCTGAGGTGGCTCAGTCAGTTTTGTGTCCAGCTTTTGATCTTAGCTCATGTTGTGATCTCGGGGTTGTGAGATCGAGCCCTGTAACAGGCTCCCCACTCAGGGGGGAGTCTGCTTGGGATTCTCTCTCCCTCTGCTTCCCCCACCCTTGCTTGCGCTCTCTCTCAAATAAATAAATATATAATCTTCAAAACAAATGGAACCGTTTAGCAAAAGCTGCTTGAGATAAAGTGTTGGCTGTTACATAAAAAGTTAATAAATTTGCATAAAGAACTCAGGGCATTTGGGGAGGAAAGCAACGAATATCTCAGCTTTCACAGTCTAGGAGTCTAACTGAGTGTATTCATTGGGGGTAAGGGGAAATGGTAACAATTATGGCCTGAAGTAGGAAGAGGAATAAGATCTTGAAATTGAGTAACCTTGAGGAACTGGGAAGACTTGACTCATGAAAAGAACTAAGAGCTTGTGTAAGGTAGCTGTTTTGAGCATAGGCTATTGCTGAGGCTAAAGGTGCTTTTAAGCTGTACCCAGTTTTGAGACACCCTGGGGGACAACAGATGAGAAAGTAAATGTGAGGAACCCTGAACTGGGTTTTTGTTCCTCATCAGAATGGGAACAACTCACCTCCCTGCATATTGGCAGGGAGGTGGAGGAGAAAGGCATCACTGGAGAGACCAAGCACTCATTCTGCACCTACTCCTTGGGAGCAGACTGAGCCTGTGGCAGGAGGAAATGGAAACAGCTGTGAATTGATCAGATTTCAATGTTCTCTCTGTTCCACTTTTGGACTCCATCCCTGAGGCTTTCTGTTATTTTTTCAAGGGAGCCTCAGCAGTGTTCCAATACCCTGGTGTTTACCCTGTTGATGAGGGAAGTATTCCACACCCTAAATAATACAAGATGGCTAAACACACAACACCTGACACAGGATCGTGACCAGTTTATTAATCATGTGTACTCTCTGCCCCCGGGAGGAGGACACTGCACACCATGCAGGGCTATGTAGCGCTTGCACTGGGGAACAGAGTAAACAGCAGCTGTTGGAGGCAGACTTTGTAGTAACAAGAAGATGAGGTGCCCCCTGGTTTCTGCTGGAGGATATGATTACCTTGCTTGAATAATTCTTGCACTGGCAGGAAAGCAAAACCTGCTGAGTTGAGGACCAGGTAGGGTTACAGCTGATAGAGGAACTGGCCTTTCCCACTGTTAGGGGGACATGTCTGACTGAAGCTGGAACACTCATGGTTAGGCTCTGGGACCCTGTAAGGCTTACAGATGTCAGGGTAGCAACATAAAATTTTAGGCTTTATTATACAGCTGGAAAATTTTAGGCTCTTATGATTGGTCAGGTGAGCACTAGAACAATTAATTGGAAGAGGTATGCTTTGTGACTGTGTTTATGCTCTTGAACATAGATACATGGGAAAGATAGTTCTATTTTCTCTAATATGGTGCAATTGTCCATTTTGCTCTAGAGCATGTGAAAGAGCTTCAGAAATCACAATCTGCTAAACAATTGTATTTTTGTGGAGAAATGTGATGGAATGCCATTTTGGATTGTTTTCACTAGAATTGTTCAAGCTTGAAATGGCATTCCCGAATCTCATTTTAAAATAAGAATAAATTCAGATGTTTTATAAAGAAATACATGGTACATAAAAATGAGGGTTATTATTTGAATCAAATACAATATTTATATGCATTTGTAAAGTTTATGTTCCTCGTTTACTTAGGGAGCATTTTGTTCCCCAAACAAAAACTCAGATTAGTTTATATGAAAGAGATAATTGTATTGGAAGGAAACAAGGGTATTTTCTAAAAGCAATGAGTAAGAAGTGTAATGAAGCCCAGTGGAAAAAAACAAAGAGTGGGAACTGTAAGTACAAACCTTGGAAGTGACAATTTAGCAGAAACTTGAAGAAAGTGAAATAGAATTAAGATTTATTCCTTAATTATTTACTCTCATGTGATAATTTATGCTTTCTTTTCCTAGCAATTAAACTTATGGTTTTTAACTTAATTATTGAATTAAAAGTGTCTGTTTTAGAAGTGTTAGTGTGGAGGTGGATCTGGGGGATGTGGAGAAAAAGGAACACTCATGTACTGTTGGTGGGAATATAAATTAGTGCAGCCACTGTGGAAAATAGTATGGAGGTTCCTCAAAAAATTAAAATAGAACTATCATATGATCTAGTAGTTCCACTTCTGGCTACTTAACCAAAGGAAATGAAAACACTAATTTGAAAGGTATCTGTACCCCTATATTCATTGCAGTAGTATTTATAATAGCCAAGACATGGAAACAAACTAAGTGTCCATCAACTGATGAATGGATCAAGAACTGGTATAACTACAATGGGGTACTATTCGGCCATAAAACAATAATGAAATCTTGGCACCTATCACAACATGGATGGGCCTGGAGGGCATTATGCTAAGTGAAGTAAGTCAGACAGAGAAAGATAAAACCATACAATCTTATTTATATGTGGAATCTAAGAAAAAAAAAGATAAAGGAGCTCATTGATGGTTGTCAGAGGTAGGGGTTGGAGAGATGGTGGGTAAGACCATAAAAGGAGGTCAAACAGTACAATGTTACAGTTATAAAATAAGTCCTGATAATGTAATGTATAGCATAGTGACTATAGTTAATAATAGTGTATTGTATATTTGAGATTGGTAAGAGAGTAGATCTTAAAAATTCTTATCACAAGAAAAAAGAATCTATCCTTACATGGTGATATGTGTCAACTAGCACTTATCATGATCATTTAGCAATTTATACGAATATTGAATCATGTGTTGTATACCTGAAACTAATATGTTATATGTCAGTTATATCTAATCACAAATATCTGTTTTAGTGCAGGGTTGAAGCTTCATGAAAGCAACTTTTCAGTACCATGGTGGCTCCACCATCTACCTTGGTGCCCAGGCATAGGATAGGTGCATGCTAAAATTGCAAGCATACGGAGATGTAATGATTTGTTTATTCATTCTCCAACAGGTGAATATTTCATTGTAATTTGTACTTTTTGAAAGTTCTCTGGTAGTAAACAACTTAACTGACGTCTTTTCATGAAATAACAATTGAGATGAATTAAGAGGATAAGTGAGAATAGATCAGGATAAAGAAAGTGGGGGGACAGTTAAAGGATCAGATGGATGTGACTTAGTTACAGCTTATCTTTGTATATTGTAGTGCAGCATTAAAAGCATTGTCAACATATGCTAATGAGGCACTAACTATATACCCTGCCAAATGCCAGGCATCACAGAAACAGTGAATTAAAAAAAAAAAAAAAAAGGAAAGAAATGGTATCTCTTTCGACCATAGACATCTTTGGTTCTGCTGACTTAGCAGTAGGGTAGTCAGAGGCATTTGTAGTGCTATTGAAGAGGTAAAAAACTGACAGAATAATAGCAGATGAGCAGGTTTAGAATCTAGTCCTCCTGACTCCCAGTACAGGCTTTTTTTTCCTCCTTCACATTACACTGCCTCCCAAGAGGCTCCTAGTTGAGCAGTATCACTCGTATGCACGTAGTCAGCCACGTGTTTAACTGCTAGACCCATGAAACTGAGCAACTATCAGTAAGAGTTTATTTTGGTGGTATACATTGAGTTGAGGAGAGTTGTAAGAAGAAACAAGTGGGCAGCATGTGTTTCCCAGTACAAAGAGACTTCCTATACTCCAGAATGGCCAACAAATATTACCTTTAAACAATCCTTTCTATTGGAGCAATTGTTCTAACCTCGATGAAATAAACAGGAATATAACTGCAAGCGACAGCAGCAGGACGCCATGCTTGGGGGTTTACCGTAATTAAGGCTCAAACACAAGGGCCATAATTACTGTGAGCATTAGGTGATAGCCTTCAGAGAACAGATCTACTTGTTGAGACCCTAAAAATTTTCTTCCACTTCATCAAATTCAGTTCAGAATCTAAGGTCATTTCTAAGATAAAAAAACTTTGGATAAACTGAGGAAAGACTCAATGCTGAAATTTTTTATGTCGACATAAACTCAATGATATATTTAGTGGCTTACTTAGCTCAGCATCTACTCTTGTTCTGATGAGCCTCACAAGATATTGGTAAAATTTACATTGCCTGTGTCTAGATTTGTTTCCACTGAAATATGACAGATAATGCAAGAACATTTTTTTCCTCTGTAAATAATTTAATGACAGTTTTTTTCCCCCTTCTTATTGACACAGACTATGCCCTTTCAAATGGTTCTCATCAATTTCAATCGTAAGCTAGTTTCACACTTTCTTCCTAGGTTGGTTAAGCAGATATTGCTATCGTGGTTTTACAAATGAGCTAAGTGCCTATCAGACGTTGAAACTTCAAATAAGTGGTCTAAGAGTAGAGAAGACAAATACTGGGTCTGTCTCTATAGCCAGTAATCTCTCCTTTACTCTAGAGAATCAGGTAGCTGGATCACGGACTCTTTTTTATCCCCTTCTAAGTCCAAACCCTTCATGGCAATGGAGTGTGTAGAGTGTTTGAAATCAACTTGCTAAGAAATGGCCATTTGTTGAGCCCCTACATATACTGCACATTGTGTCAAGCATATTAAAGGCATAATTAATCTTCACAGACACCTTTTAACTTAAATGTTATCCCCATTTTATAAATAAAACCAGGGCTTAACGAAGTGAAATAACTTGCCGTAGGCTACATGAATACCCTCAAAGGAATACTAGAAAATCTTTAGCTTCTCTGGAGAGAAGGACTAAGACTTTACTGTACTCTTTAAGAGTAGGGCTAATGTTTAATTTTTATTCCTGCTGCTGTTTGGAGAGTTGGAATTATGGAGAGGAAGGAGGAAAAAAAGAAGTCTGAGAGTTAAAGCAACGCTATACTTCTAGGTAGGTTATTAGCTAATTGAATGGAAAAGCCATGCCTGATTCATCTTTTAAGTCCTACTTATTGAAGGATTTAAGAAGCGTATGCTTATTAAATAATTTTGGAAAGAATACTTTCTGAAGAAGGATTCTGAACAAGTTGCTTATGTGTCATCAACCTCTTCAGGGATCACCAGCATCTTCTTGGCTCTTATCCATCCTGAGCACAGCTTTGTCTTCTATGACAAATTTCTGCAGTTGTCTGTCTCATGGCTCTCTCCTGCCACAGACCTGGCTCTGTGCAAGGCAACCTGAGAATTCCGGAGGCTTCAATCTTCCAGAGCCATGACAGATGGGAGTCATTGGACAAATACCCCACAGGTGAGACAACTCCGAGGAACTCTAGCATTACTGAGAGGTCCCAGGCTGGACAGAGTTCCAGGTGCCTGTATTCACCACCTGCTCATCACCAGAACTCTGTCCAGCTTCCACCCCACTTCCTTCCTGTCCCAATTCTCCACAACCTATCTGTGCTTCCTGGAATTACTTTCCAAATAAACTAGCGCTATGATTCTCATTCTGGGGTTTACCTCTAGGTAAACTACGACATCTTCCTCAGAGTTTTAAAATAAGCCATACAAAAGGCTATATGTAATAATAGGTGATAATAGATAACATTCATTCATGAGCATTTAAAATGTGCAAGGCCGAGATCATTTAAGTTTTACCATCGTGCCAGGTAGGTACTAGCCAATATTGCCAGTTTACAGATGAGAACACTGACACACCACAAGATTAAGGGACATGCTTCAAGTAACAGCTATTAATGGTCAGTGTTAAGACTGCAAACCAAAAGTCAATTAGCTCTTTGGTCTTAGAAAATATCTTTCCCATATCATGACCAAATGTGGTTGATTTCCTATCACAATGCTTGCTAAAGATATTACCTGGGGGACTTGAATGTTGGCACTTGGGATTATCTTTTGCTTAAATGATGCTGATTACTCAATGTATGTTATTATAACATTTATTATAAAAACAACTCGCATGTCAGAGAGCTGCCAAACATCAGGCTAACCTGCACTGTGAACAACTAGGTTGTATCATTTTGGCTTCCCCCAAAAGCACAATGGGACATGAATTATTACAGCTGATTCCCTGTGTTTATTTCCTAGAGGCTTTTCAGTTCTATGATTACCAGTTTTCGTCCCCTTCTTTTCTTCTTGTTCATCATTTTTCCCTCATTAGCTTCTCCCTCTGCTCCTTCTCTTCCTGCCTCTCTTATTTGCTTTGGTTTTTTAATGGCCCCAAAGAACTTTTTTTTTTTTTTTAAATTTGAAGCATTGAGATTTTAATGGTTAAAATCCGACAATTAATTATAAAACCAAGGAAAGAGCTAGATAGCTATTAATCATCATCGATTCAGATTGCAAAAAGGACTGCTGTACACAGTGGTTTTATTGAATGATGTGCCTGAATTGGTTTTTCTTTTATTTTGCTAAAGTAAGTAGAAAGGAAATGCATCATTAGCTACAAGAAAATCACATAAGCACAAAATGATAAACTAGCAGACTGTAGACAAACACTGCACATTGAAAATATTACATTTTCTGAACCAGCAGGAGAGATGTTTTCGTAAATGCCAGAAAGTCATATGTGAATATAAACCAAATAAGTGTAAAAATTGTAGGGTTGAAGGTAAGAGAGGGAGTGTGATAGCACTCTTAAAATGGTATCTATTCCTAGAAATAAATGTTTTATCATATGGGTGAATGCAATATTAAGTGAAAAAGTTTATTAAAATAATAGCTATTTAAGTATTATAAATACTATTGAAACACAGAGGTTATGAAGAAGTTAATGTATTCCTAGATTTAAAATCACTGCATTTGAGAATTAAAATGTAACCCATCATAGAATTTCAGGAACAAAGAACCTTGCTCTTCAATCTGGACTACTGAACTTTCCCTGCATATCTAAGCATTGTGGAAAGTATTTCTTCACTGCTGATTTATTCATTAACCATTCTTACGTTAATGAAATGGAGATATTTTTAGTGAAATTGCATTTATGAGGAATTCCTCATCCCATGAAGTAAAATTATGTAATTATTTACTACAACTCAGAAATAATTTGTCTCTACTTGTATATCTTTGTTTTTTGTTTTTGTTTGTTTGATGGTTATATTCTGGAAGAAGATTTCTACTTATTTATCTATACTAGGTTTCATATATAGACTTGTTACCAAAATCTCATTTTCAAGTTTCCAAAATGTGGACACTGATATGTCACATTTGGGGGTTTGTAGAGGATCCCCATTCATCCTTGTGCTATTACAGCCTTCTTAGTTTACTTTCTTTGGAGATGGAATAGAGTGACTTAAAAGAGATCTTCTAATCACAGAAGAGAAAATAACCTTCTGCCACAAGGTCAAGTGTGGTTGGTGTCCCTGAAACCTTGACTGAGAAATTAACTCTTGGATTCCTAGTTGAGGTGTGCCTTAGAAAGGGATAATATAGGGGCGCCTGGGTGGCTCTGTGGGTTAGAGCCTCTGCCTTCAGCTCACGTCATGATCTCAGGGTCCTGGGATCGAGCTCCGCATCGGGCTCCCGGCTCCCTGCTTCCCCTCTCTCTCTCTGCCTGCCTCTCTGCCTACTCGTGATCTCTCTCTCTGTCAAGTGAATGAATGAAATCTTTAAAAAACAAAACAACAAAACAAAACAAAACACCGTGATTCGGCTTAAAAAAAAAAAAAAGGGATAATATATATTTATTTTATCTTTATGTATAAATATATATATATTTAGAATATATATTCTAAATACACATTAAGAATCATACTATATATTGCATTTATAGAGAAATATAGTCTGTTATTTTTCATTCAGAGGTATACTTTATGGAGTCTACTATATTTTCAGTTTCTATACAGTCTCTCAAACAGTTTTCCAGTGGGTTTACTTTTCTGTGCCTTCATCCTTCTTTGATTTCTTCTCTTCTCAGAGAAACTTGCTTTTAAGACCCTTTCTTTGGGGGGGAGGAGCCAACAGGGGTGAGGTTTGGGGAGGGGTGAAAGGAGAGGGAGAGAGAGAATATTAAGCAGGGTCCATGCCCAACACAGAGTCTGATGTGAGGCTCAGTCCCACAATCCTGAGATGATGATCTGAGCTGAAATCAAGAGTTGGATGCATAACTGGCAGATCCACCCAGGTTCCCCAGCATTTATTTTTTTAATTAATTAATTATCTGAGAGAGAGGAGAGCGAGTGAGCAGAGGAGAGGCAGAGGGAGAGAGAGAGAATCTCAAGCAGATTCCATGCTGAGATGGAGCCCCACACAGGGCTTGATCCCACAATCTTAAGATCATGACCTGAGCAGAAATCAAGAGTCAGGTGCTTAAGTGCAGAAGCCACCCAGGTGTCCCAATCTTATTATATTTCTTTGTGAACCTGTATCAATGTTTCCACAAGACATTTGTCCTTATATATCCCACATGTTAGCACAGTTTCTTGTAAACATTAAATGTACTCAATGAATATATGTTTAAGTAAAGAAAAAGCAGAAGATTTGTTGAATGGGTTACGTGGTTCAGAGTAGATAGAGTGGAGTCCCAGTCCTTGCTCTGCCACTTGTGCCTGTTGACTGATGACAAGTCCCCGCATTTCTCTGGGCTAGACTTCCCTCATTTAGAAAATAAAGTTCTGGGACTCAATCCCCTCCAAGGACATTTTTGGCCCTGACTTCCTATGAATTTATGAGATAGGGAGAGCCAGAATAATGAAAGTGCAGGGGGGAAGAGGGGTTATTACTATAAGCATTCTGGCACTCTGGATAAACAAATCTTGCCTCTTGTTAGAATTCTCTGGAACAAACTCCATTTCTGCTGAGATGACAACCATTGTGACACAGGAAACTATTTTCACTGATTTATTTGTTGCTTTGTTTTACTTATTTTAAGAAATTCTCTGATTACTAAAGAAATGTATGTATGTATGTATATTATCTTAAATATGGAGAAAAAAGAAACAAAGGAAAAATGAATTATTCATAATTTTATCATCAGACATAAGCATAATATTTGGGAGAATTTGACCTTCATAATATGCTTCTATAGTTCTTTCCAAAGTCAAGATCATAACTTAAACATCTATGTATATATCTAATATCCATCTATTTTTCTATCAATACAAAAAAAATACATTATATATAGACGTGTTTGATATAATGTCCTATTTATTCATTTAAATATATTCCGATTTCTCTATCTTGGTTAAATGTCTTTGAAGGCATTCTTTTAATAACCATCGTAGTGCACTGGGATGGTTAGAATTTCTAACTGTTAGTGTCTTTTAACTTCTTTTTCCCTCCTTTTGCTAATAGAGACTTTCTATTATCCATTCCATAGTTCATACCATAAGTCTGAGCATCTGACCAAACCATGGCCAATCAAAACATTACATTTCTGTCCACAGTAGTGTAGGACAAAGAAAATGAACCAAGACAACTGGCATGGATGAGGATTTCTCTGGGCTTTTGGTGGAAACACTGGAAGAAAATTACCATAATTTCATTGGAATTAGTGCCCTCAGATTGATATAAGCCAATTTGCCAATGCCACCATTGCCAGAGAATAAAGTCCATACAGGAAATAGCAGAGCTGAGAGACAGTATAAAGTCAGGAAGAGTTTTAATGTATCCTCTGATTTTATGGTTCAATTAATGCCTAAAGCCAGTATGAGTTTGAACTTCCAGCTTCTGCAAGTCAATGGAATCCCCCGTTATTGCTTTATGTGAGTTTGGTTTTAATGTCTTACAAATGATCTTGCTTTAACTAATGCATTTATATATGTATTATATGGAATTTAACACTTTTTCTATTTATAATGAACAATATAATCATTTTGTAAATTAATTGCTGCCTATGTATCTGAAGGAGGAGATGGGCTAACATATGATAGTTTCCTAAAAGAGAAATTTAAGAAATAAAGGGTCCAGTTTTTCTAGACTATATTATCAAAATACTGTCCAGAAAACTTGAGAATTTGACATCAATAAATAATCTTAGAGATATATATGTCAGGGTCTGTTGATTGTAACACAAAATATCTCCATTGTTGTCATCTGTTCTTTTAAATTAATTTTAAATTAATCTAACCTTCTTTGTCCCTGGATTTTGTAACCCCATGATTCTTATGCTTACTTGGCCATCATACAAAGCCATCTAGACAGTAATTAAAATGTCCAGACCTATGTAATGGTCAAAACATCATCCCCTAATCTGCTTGCTTGGTATAGACAAGGAAGCGTCAAACTCAATGAGGCACACATGAATGGCTTCTTCTCTCTTTCTCCACATTGATATTTAACTCTTTCTTCCACCCCATCCCCCTTTCTCATAAACTAAGCATTCTAAACAGCACACTCTGCCTCCTCCAGGATAAAGTGGGAGTAGGAAGAAGAAATAAAAAGATCAGGAGAGGTCTTATGTCATTGCTCCTTATTGAGTTGGTGGAGAGCTCTCTAGGCCTGGGAATTTAAACCTCTCTTGTGAACTCTTGTGGATTCTTTGGACCCTCACCAACACCAGCGGCACTGCCATCACTGAGTATTTCTGCTGTGTAGTTGCAGTGATAATGCCAACCCTCTCTCACCACTGGTGGCTAATTCCTTCCAGAGCCCCTGGTTATCTGCCGAGGTGGTCTGCTCTGCTAAAACGGAGTGTTTCTGTAACTCATATTGGGTAATACGTGATTGATATATAACAGAATGATGTCATTATAGTGCAAAAGTCTCAGGGGGTCTTATGTAACTTTTTGTTTACTGGTATGTTAACATTTTGGATGACCAGTATCTGCAGCTGAATGTAAAATATACTAATAAAGTTAATCACAACAAGCTACATAAATATGCAATCCTGGACATGGTGCCCTATCATCCCACATTTTCCTTCTTGGCCCAGCTTGGCCATATGCTCTGCCTTCAAGGTACTTGTTGCATGATTATCTCTATTCTATGTTTATTTTGCTTTTTCTTTATAATCAGCAGGCTTAGTCATTCCTATGTGCCCTTTCATTGGGCTACTTTTATTTTTAAGACAAAATTCCTCCATTTGCTATAGTTTTTATTTATTCAGAACTTAAAACGTATTTTTTTTTTAAGATTTTATTTATTTGACAGAGAGAGAGACACAGTGAGAGAGGGAACACAAGCAGGGGGATGGGAGAGGGAGAAGCAGGCCTCCTGCTGGACAGGGAGCCCAGGACCCTGGGATAATGACCTAAGCCGAAGGCAGACACTTAACGACTGAGCCACCCAAGCGCCCCTTAAAATGTCTTCTGACATGTTAGAATTATCTAGCTCTTTTGGAATCTGGTATGTATGTGCATATGTATGGATTTTCAGCATTTTTTAATGATAAGGTTATAAAGCTGCCTAGGTTTTGAGTGATCTGCCTCTAATATTTTAATCCTGTCAATTCTGGTTACATTTGCCAGTTTTTCCTGATCATGGATCATGATGTGATAATGCCTATATTCTGGCTTTCTTCTCATGAAACCTGTTGTACCTTCCAGATGACTCTTTTGGATAGGATCCACAATGAGTTCATGCTGATTTGCTTCCGTCCTACTGAAGGGAGATAACGTCCTTTTTCCCACAAAACTTTAGGAGAAATTTGGAAGTGTGAATAGCCACGAATTTAGAAAGCTCCTTTTTGCTTAGCCCTCAGAGTAGCCACTAGTCCTATATATCTTGCCTATAATCTTCGAGTTGGGTGACAGACCCAGGTCCATATATTTTCCAAAGGGAATGCATATGAAGCCTCTGAGTCAGATCCTTAAGGCGTCTCTCTCTCTCTCTTTAGATGGAGTTATAACATGGCATAACCGTTAGGAAATAGGACACATTCTCCTTGGGGCATATATCTCCTAGTACAGTTATCTGCAAAGATTCTTCCCTAACATTGTTTTCTTTTTGCTTTCTGAACTGACTCTATTATATTCCTTTTTTTTTTTTTTTTTAAGATTTTATCTGTTTATTTAACAGAGGGAGAGAGAGTTCACAAGTAGGCAGAGAGGCAGGCAGAGAGAGCTCAGAGAGTTGATGTGGGGCTTGATCCCAGAACCCTGAGATCATGACCTGAGCAGAGGCTTAACTGAGCCACGCGGGTGGGTGCTCCTGACTCTGTTACATTCTTGTCGCAGCATGACACTTAAAAGCCCTCTACTCCATTCTTGGCCATGTACTCTGTTACTTCTACATCGCTTTAGAAATTGCTGGTCATTGTGTAATCTGGAACTTCCCTTTTGAGTTTCTAGTACATATATCTCTATCTATATCTGCACAGATCTATAACTATTTTGAACCATATTGCAGAACAAGCTGGTAAATTAGTACATTTCATTTAACTCAAGAAATATGTAAAGCCTGAATTTCCTTCCATTTTAGAATTGCTTGTATTTTTAAGATAGAGTGATCTAATTTAAACAGCCAGACTTTTAATTTACTTGAGAAAGTGTTATTGCTCTGAAAACAAATGGAAGTACCTTAGATGACACCATGAATTATAAACACGTGGCACAGCATTGTAGAGCAGTTACAAGAGGATGCAACCCATCCTTCAGAGTGTACACACTTCTTGATCACTTGGGTCAGAATAAATGTTTCTAGACATCATGGACTGTCTTTCTAAATATTTACCATGTGATGGTTTTTTCACATTTTTCTTCTTGCTGGGGCATTTTTCTCTTTAGAATCTATGGCTTCAGCTCATCATTCTCTGTTTCTGAAGGAGCAAACATTGAAGAACACCGTCCATAACCACATATGAAGCCTGTGCTGGTTCTGAATCACTTTCTTGAAATATGAGTAACAGCAGTAGACAGAAACACCCTACCTGATTTAAAGTTTCTTCATTCACTTGCTGAAGGATAATTTTTTAAATGATAAAATCATGACTCATACAGATTTAAAATGAACACATGTCAGAGAATTTATCGGAGTCATCAATTAATGGGGAAAACTGGTGGTTCAAAAGATAACTCCATCTTGTTTCATTATTGGGAGGGAGACAAACCAAAAGTGACTCTTAATCTCACAAAACAAACTGAGGGTTGCTGGGGGGAGGGGGTTTGGGAGAAGGGGGTGGGGTTATGGACATTGGAGAGGGTATGTGCTTTGGTGAGTGCTGTGAAGTGTGTAAACCTGGCGATTCACAGACCTGTACCCCTGGGGATAAAAATATATGTTTATAAAAAATAAAAAATTATAATAAAAAAAAAATTAAAAAAAAGATAACTCCAAGTCCCACATTTACAGTCAGATAAGAACTACCGAAACCAATATACAAATAACGGCCAACTTTTGAATACCTATAGGGCTATAATCAATTGCATTCTAACAGATATAGCTTGCATTTATATGGCTGGGAACTATTTATATTGGTATCGCTTCATTAGAAATTAATATCTGTCTGTATAGAGCAATAAAATAGCCCAGTCAGAGATAGACAAAGATGAAGAGAACCCAGATGAATGAGCTAGCCCAGGGCAACCACTAAATTTCAAAGTCTTTTACCATTTTTCCTTAGGAGAGTGTATCTCAGATATATCCTTTTAAGCACCTCTTCATATATTTGGTGAGAATGCTAAATGTTTTATAGCCTACATATATGCACTATTGGTCAAAGCTTTACAGCAAATCACAACCTCTGGAGAGGATCTGAACTGAACCAGTCTGAACTGGTTCTATAGCTGCTTTGTCTGTATCACTGAGATCTAGTTGTTTTTTAGTTAGGCCCTCCTCCAGTCAAGTACAGGCTCTTGGAGACCAACGCCTGTTCTTTGTACGCATCACCTCAACTGATCCTGGGTTCACATCATGTATTTGGTTAATGTGAAGTCAAGGTATCGGTAGTTTGAGATAATTATTCTAAGGTCATTTCGTTGACATAAAAAAAATCATTTATTTTTTTTTCTCTCAAAAATACTTATTCAAATGCAAGTACTTAAAAAACAAACAAACAAACAAAAAACCTCAAGACAGATCATGCTTATTTATGGGATAAGTAAATGCTTAATTCATTTTTTGTTTTGAACATTTTTCTTTGGGAAAATTTTGGTTGGAAGCAATTGTGCATACTTACAGATATTTGTCATAGTTCTTCAAGGGCTTGAAGTATTCTTTGTCCCTACCTTAGAGCATTTGGCATTTATGCTCCAAGGAGTGGCTCTGGTAATGAGAGAATATGTTTTGTGCACTCTTGGTGCTGCCAGTAATGTTTTCAAATTAAAAATTAATTTTTAAACAGTAGGCTTCTGTGACCATGACACTTATTAAAATCTCTTTTTTGGCGCAATATCCAGCTTTCTTTAGTCATTGTTGATGCTTTTATTTTTAAAAAGCTATATTTTATGTTACATTGGTAACTTTTCCTCAAAATTAATATTTAATCCAAGTATATTGGAAAATAAAATAGAAATGCATTAACATTACATAAGCCTGAAGTTAGTAGGGTCTTAAACTTTTATTTAACATATTGGAACAGAGTAATTTTTTTTTCTTTTTGGAAACAAAGACTTTGGTAAAAAAGTGTACTAAAGACAAAAAGATCAGGACAGTCTACAATATTTGGAGCCAATGGTAAAATAATCATTCAAGAATATATATAATATCTGTTCATTTCCATAGTCATTTGACTCAATGTCTTAGGGATTGGCATTTATATTATTTTCTCACATAATTATAATTTTTGCCTTAGAAATGTTAAGGTTTTGAAAGGGAGGACAATATTAGAATTGTTTCTGAGTTACCTTGAAATTATTCCATATGGAAACTTTCTCTCTTTCTCATCTTTAGTTTTAGAATAGTAATACTTGGCCATTAAAAAACAATATTAAGAACAAGTAGTTGTAGATGGTAAGTCCTTTTAATAATAAAGTAAGATTGTCAGAGGCACTTGCTGTTGTTACTTTGAATTATTTTGACTCTATCAGTCTCCAAATGGATTCATTTCCCTTTGGGAAAAAACGTCCAATCTATGTATGATTCTTCCAGAGGAAAATCACTGGCCAGTTCAGTTCAGGTCAGTTCAATTAGTGTTTCTTGAGAGTATATTACGTGTCAGACCTTATTTTTAATTATAGTGTTACACAAATGAATGCCATATTCAATGGCATTATTCAGGGTCATAGGATTCTAAGGAACCACTTCAAGACTTTCTTGAATTGACAGGAAATTTGAATATGTGGAACTTTGGACTGAGGGTTAAACAATGGACAAGTTAACAAGGTGGAAAGGTGGGTATAAGTTTTTGTACTTTCTAGTTTTTCCTAATTTTAAAAATTAAATGGTGGTGAGGAGATGTGGTTGGTGAGCTGGAAGTGTGTGTTTCTAGCAAAAAGTTGTAGGTCCTATCTATTTTTTTTCTTCCCTTTATCTGGAGCCCACTCTGCTAGGGATGGAAATGTTAAATTAATTATTTGACAGGAGATGTGTAGGGTGCCATGAGAATATATAAGAGGGGCTCTTAATTTAGATGTAGAGCAGATTTCTTGGAAATGTGTAATATTTCCAAAGATAAGTATGAACCAGTCATAAGGGAAGAATGTGGGAGGAAAGGTTTAGCAGAGATAGCACAGAGGTAAAAGAAAACATGCAGTATCCGAGGAACTGTTAGAAGTTTGGTGTTTTTGAAATATAACACGTGCCTAGAGAAATTGGCCTGACATGAGGCCAAAGATACATGGGATCTTCATACACATGCACACATATATACATACATACATACACATGTATGGGCATATATGTCAATACATCATTTAAAAAATGAGCTGCTTATTTTAGGACAGTTTTATATTTACAGTATTATTGCAAACAGAGGATAGAATTCCCCTAGACCCCACATTTGATTTCCCCTACTATTTATAGCTTATGTTAGCATTGTATATTTGTTGTAATTAAGAAACCAGTACTGATACATTATTATGTACTAAAATCCATATTTTATTCGGTTTCTTTCATATCTACCTAATGTCCTTTTCTCTCCAAGGATCCCATCGAGGTTCCAATATTACACTTAGATGTCATGCCTTCTGGCTGTGGGAGTTTTCAGATTTTCCTTCTTTTTCAAAACCTTGATAGTTTTGTGGATTCTGAGGTATTTTGTAGGATGTACCTCAACTGGAATTTGTGCAATGTTTTTCTCATTAGATTGGGGCAATATGTTTTTGGGAGAAATACCAACAAGGCAGATTGCCTTTCTTATTTCCCTTCAAGAACACACATCTCTGGGGCACCTGGGTGGCTCAGTTGGTTAAGCCTCTGGGTTCAGCCCAGGTCATGATCCTGGGATAGAGCCCTGCATCAGTTTCTCTGCTCAGTGGGGAGTCTGCTTCCCCCTCTCTCTGCCTGCCTCTCTGCTTACTTGTGATCTCTCTTTCTCTGTCAAGTAAATAAATAAAATCTTAAGCGCCAATATAAGTTATCACTGTAGACATTAATCTTGCTCAACTGACTTGATGTAGTTTTTATCTGGTTTCTCCACTATAAAGCTACTCTTTAAACTGTTTTTTTTTGTTGTTCTTCCTTCTCATACTGTGCTATTTGGAAGGAGGAGTACCTACATTCATTATTTGGAATACTTTTGCATGAGACATTTGTCCAGTTTACCGACATTTATTTATACAAGCATTTATTCTAGTCAGTATGAATATTCCTATATTTACTTTAACTGTGGGTTAAAATGGTTGTACTTGTTGTTCAAATTATTCCACTTTTGGCAATTTGGAGCTCTTTCAATTTTCCCCTGAGTCCCTTTGGAATGTCCTCAGCCTTGTGGTTTTTATTTGTGTACTTTTGGCCACCTTCTTTCTGGTACTACAGATATCCTTGGTTTATCTTCTACACTTTCTGCCTCATTCTTTGAATCAGCCATTTCTTCAAAGAGCTTGCCTTCAATATAAGCCACAGTAATTTCTTTCAAGACATATCTCCAAAGGCAAGTGAAACAGAAGCAAAAATGAACTATTGGGATTTCATCAAGATAAAAAGCTTCTACACAACAAAGGAAACAGTCAACAAGACTATTGAACCCACAGAAAGGGAGAAGGTATTTGCAAATGACATTACAGGTAAAGGACTGATATCCAAGATCTACAAAGAATGTCTCAAACTCAAAATAAAAAAAACTAATAACTCAGTCAAAAAATGGGCAGAAGACTCATGTCCAAAGAAGACATACAAATGGCTAACTGACACATGAGAAAATGCTCAACATCACTAACCATCAGGGAAATACAAATCAAAACCACAAAACCACCTTACACGAGTTAAAATGAAAAAAATTAATAAAATAGGAAACAACAACAAAAAAAAGAAAGCAGCATGCAAATTTTGAATAAGAAAAAAAAATAGGAAACAACAAATGTTGACAAGGATGTGGACAAAGGGGAACCCTCTTACACTGTTTTTGGGAATGCAAGTTGGTACAGCCACTCTGAAAAACAGTATGGAGTTTCCTCAAGATGTTAAGAATAGAGCTACCCGGGGGCGCCTGGGTGGCTCGGTGGGTTGAGCCGCTGCCTTCTGCTCAGGTCATGATCTCAGGGTCCTGGGATCGAGTCCCGCATCGGGCTCTCTGCTCAGCAGGGAGCCTGCTTCCTCCTCTCTCTCTCTGCCTGCCTCTCTGCCTACTTGTGATCTCTCTCTGTCAAATAAATAAATAAAATCTTAAAAAAAAAAAAAAAAAAAAAGAATAGAGCTACCCTATGACCCAATTGCTTTACTAGATATTTACCCCAAGGATACAATGTAGTGAAAAGAAGGGACACATGCACCCCAATGTTCATAGCAGCAATGTCCACGATAGCCAAATTGTGGAAGGAGCCAAGATGCCCTTCAACAGATGAATGGATAAGGAAGATATGGTCCATGTATACAATGGAATATTATTCAGCCATCAGAAATGATGAAGACCTATATTTGCATCAACATGGATGGAGCTGGAGGGGATTATGTTAAGTGAAGTAAGTCAAGCAGAGAAAGACAATTATCATATGGTTCCACTTATATGTGGACCATAAGCAATAGCACAGAGGACCATAGGAGAAGGAAGGGAAATCTGAAGGGGGAGAAGTCAGGGAGGGAGATGAACCATGAGAAACTATGGACCCAGGGAAGCAATCTGAAGGTCTCAAAGAGTAGGAGGGTTGGGGGGGGTGGGTAACAAGGTGATGGGTATTGAGGAGGGCACATGTTGTGATGAGCACTGGTTATTATACTTAACTAATGTATCATTGGACACTATATCAAAAACTAATTATGTACTATATAATGGCCATCTGAACATAATTAAAAAACAAAAACAAAAAACACAGATTCCTTTTATTAGTGAATGCTAATAAACTAAGATCTGGAATAAACAAAAACAAAACAAACAAACCAAGGTCTGGGCATGAGATGTCCTCATTGATACTGTGGTGTATATTTTTTAAGCCCTTTCAGGGGACAGAAAAAGGAAATACATGTGTATGTGTACTAGCCTGACTTACACATACCCATAAGTATTTCTATATGTAACCAACCATATGTATATTAAGCTAAACATTAGTTCGTACTGAAATCTCCAGTTAAAATCCATTGTCATTATTCTAGTCTCCTATCTTTACCTGTAAGCTTATATTTCAATGCTGAGAAAACTGGGTCCTACCTTTGACCACCCATTTATTTAATTGTTCAATTCAGTGTACATGTATAAGAAGTTTCATTTGCTAACCCATACCCTTGTGGAGTGGTAGGAAACATTACCAACTAGTTTATAATTTAAATTCCCAGTTTGGGGTCTTCCTGTGGAGGAGCCCATTACCTTGTTTTGCAAGTAATTTGGAGGACTTCTATTCTGCTGTTTCTGTTCAATGTGGCGTACAGAAGTCTTGAGCAGGCTGTAGTGCATGTACCCTGAGATCCAACCATTGCTCTCAGATGCCTATCTCAAGCCCATAAGTATAGCTATTGATGGAACATGGGAAGCAGGTTCTCGAGTGCCAGACATCATTGATCATAGAATACATCCAAACTTCCCTCTCATTTTTTTTCATCTTTTTGCATCTCAGCCATGTTGCTTTTTCTAGCCACTCTTTCTTATTTTTCCTCTCCATTTTCTTCTAAGAAACACTCTTCATTATGGTTTCAATATATTTAATGTTTAAATATCTCTCCAACATCATAACTATCTTTAAGAAAATGAAAGCCAAGAAGAGAAACGTCTTTCTGAAGAAAACCTAAATTTCCCCTGAGTTGTATCTTTAAATTTGAGAGATTCGATAGTTTGTTTTTTTTTTTTTTTAATTTTTTATTTTTTATAAACATATATTTTTATCCCCAGGGGTACAGGTCTGTGAATCACCAGGTTTACACACTTCACAGCACTCACCAAATCACATACCCTCCCCAATGTCCATAATCCCACCCCCTTCTCCCAAACCCCCTCCGTATCATGCTTAGCGAAATAAGTCAAGCAGAGAAAGACAACTATCATATGATCTCCCTGATATGAGGAAGTGGTGATGCAACATGGAGGCTTAAGTGGGTAGAAGAATAAATGAAACAAGATGGGATTGGGAGGGAGACAAACCATAAGTGACTCTTAATCTCGATAGTTTTAAAATATAATATGAATACCACCAGTGGGGTGTGTGTGTGTGTGTGCATACATACTTGAAAATGCATGTAGATGGGAGGAGAAGCAACGAAAATGGGAAAAACATTGGGAAATGTTTACAGTTAATAGTCACTTTTCCCCCCTCCTATTACACAAACATCTTTAAGCTAAATTTTAAAAGTGCAAGGGAAGACTTCTAGAATGTTCTTTAGGTTTATTTCAGCACACAGATACGTCTAATGACTGCAACCCTGATTATTCTGGGAATTCAAACTCCAATTCAGTTTGATATATAGATTAAAATGCCTAAATGTCAATATTTTCTCCTCCTTATTTCCTGTATGTACTTCTAAAATGAAAATTTCACAGTTCTATTAAATAATAAATAAATACTTAAATCTTTATGTTACTTCTATAACATTTAAGATAGCCACAGACATACTTTTAAAGAAGTGCTCTGGTCAAGAGTATAGCATAGGATCCAGAGTATATCAAAATGATTTATTTTTCATCTATGAAGCTTATAAATAATTTCTTTCTGGAACATAAAGAAATGAGCTGAAAAGAAATTGAGAAAGGAGAGTACCAAGAAAACCACAAAACACAAATCTCAGCACAATGCTTGCTGATGTCAGGGAATGAACCCCAGCCTTTTGCTTCCAGATGCAAGTTCCTCTTCCTACCAACATTTTGTTTCTAAATAACTCCCATGGTATTTTTATGTGATATATGTGTAAGTAAGTTTGAGAAAGAATATGTTTGTGTCTGAGTGTCTGTGTAAACATACAATTTAAAAGCAAACATTTATCTAGCCATTATGACATGCTTGGTGGGTTTTTCAGTGCATTGCATGAATTTACTTATTTTTCCAGTAACCCTAGCAAAATCACTGGTATTGTCGTTCCATTTTTATAGTTTAGACACCTGAAGTAAGTAACTTGCTGAAGGATTCCTAGAAATAAACAATTCAACTCAAGTTAAATCCAGCACTTTAATCTAGTTAATCTGGCTCCAGAGTCCATGTCGTGTCCTCTTTGCTATGTGGCTCACCATGCTGGGGGGGTCACTGCATTATTTTATTATCATCTGTACCAGTAACAGCACAAATACAATATTTTATGTTTCCCACCGTCAATGTTTTCCATAGTGAAGTAGCGATTTTAAGATAAAATGACAGAAGAAGGTTTTGTCTTCTTTTCAAAATACTTTTCTATGGTCTCTTTTACTGTCAGTTTCTCAAAGCTATGAAATGATATTAGAATAGGACATCCAGACGATACTAATATTCAACAAATAGTGAACTAAAGTTCAATGAATGTATACTACATTAATATTCTATATCATGTTATACATAATATTACATGCTATTATTTATGGAGAGAGAACAGAGAGGGATAAAAAGGTTTGCTTAGTAACGGGGTGGTTTCATTTGAGCAACACAGTACTCTGGTTCGTTCGCCTGCACAATCTCGGGATGGCTCCTGTAGTTCTGTTAATTCATCACCCAAACTGCAGTCACAAAGCTAAACTCCAAAGTAGTCAACCATTATGCACAATGGATGTAATGTGAGGAGAAAGCGTATTTCTTAATTCCAGCATGTCAGTGTGTCTTCTGGGATAAATGGTATTTTGAATCCTTTCCCTCCCGTCCACAGATTGGATTTGTTATCAGCTATATTGATGGGTTGTCCTCAGACGGTTGAAGACTAGGGCTGCAGGGATGATTGAAATTTGTAGGCGGAGAGACAACTGCAGTCCCCGGAGGTGTTAGAAGTCTACAGTGTTTGGGAGGTCTGGTGCTGCCATTTATATTTCTTTTCCCTGGAACTCTTTCTTCGTAACAGATTTTGAACTAAAAATAAAGAAAATCTCCCATACTCTGTTAGAGTTTATTTTTTCAAAGAAATCTTGCCACCTCCTTTGAGAAAATTTCTAATGAATTTTACACCCTTTTCTCCTTTTATTATTTCTACCAATCTGGCTACATTTTTCTTTTTAAAATAAGAACATTAAGGTCAACATTGTCTTCTAGTTGACAATTAGCTTCTTTGTTTTCTTCCTATCAATTCTCTAGAAACTTTTTTTGGAGTCAGTGTTCAGTAACTATGAAGTACAATTTAACTTTTTATTTCTATTTGCTATTTAGTAAAAACTCAAATTTAATCACTCAGAAATTACTGTGTGTTTGTGTGGTGTGTGTGTGAGGCACAAATAATTGAGCATTTCTGTTGGTAAGTACTGCAAGTCAATGTGCTACAAATATTAAATGCTTACATTTATTTTACCAGAGACAAGATGCTTTTTTCACTGGAAATGTATATCAAAATATCTGCAAAACATTTTTTCAAATATATATCCTTTGTCATTCTTTAGCAGAATTCATACTGAGGAAGATTTTCTGAAGGGTGGAATTATAAATGGTTCTTCAGAAAGAGGAGAGATCCAAATTAAAACTGTATCTGAAAACTTACCCAGTTATATGCAAAGCTAATTTAATTTGAATATATCCATATTATCAGAGATTTATTGTGATAATATATGACTAAAGTGTGGTTTTAACATAATCCAGGTTCAGACCCTTATACCCAGATATTCTGCAGTTGGAATTTAATATTAACAAAGAAAAGAGTTAGATGGAAAAAAAAAACATGCAAATGAAATATGCACTACTTTGGGGTTTAAATGAATACATTTTATATTTATTCGGGCATTTTCAAAGTTAATAGTAATTTTTTGAATGTTAGGCTAATATCTTTTGAAATAAGAAAAAGAAATTTCCTCAACTGTTTCTAAAGAGACTACATTCTGAAAAGTCTTTGGACATAATTTCTTGGGCAAAATATTTTTTAGACACAAGATTATATTACCATTGTAAGTTAGAAAGCATCTTGGAAGTCACCTGGTAAACCTTCAATTGAATTAGAAATTACCATGTTAAATGCCTGACCACATGGCAGGCAACAGTTGCTCTTTGGACATGTCTACGAAGGGTGTTTTGACCTCGTGTAGAGTGGCACTAGTTGTCACTGAGCTGAAACCTCCCTGCCAGTAATTCCTTTTTTTTTTTAAATGATTTTATTTATTTATTTGAGAGACAGAGATCACAAGTAGGCAGAGAGGCAGGCAGAGAGAAGAGGAAAGGGAAGCCGACTCCCTGCTGAGCAGAGAGCTGGACGTGGGGCTTGATTCCCGGACCCTGAGATCATGACCTGAGCTGAAGGCAGAGGCTTAACTCACTGAGCCACCCTGGTGCCCCCCTGCCAGTAATTTCAATGAATGAAAATTCCACTCCTAGGTTCTGTTCTTCTTTGCAAACTTAACAGAATAAGTCTTCTTCCGTATTGACCTAATGTCTTTTTTGGGGATAGCTGACCTGTCCACGTGATCTTTTCTTTTCTGCCCTAAATAACTTAGCTTAGTCATTCAGATAAAAGAATACTGAAAAGACTATTAATCTCTCCTATTTCCAATAATCCAGTTCTCATGCTCCAACATTATGCCTATTTAGGCCTCTCTCTCCATCATTTCTTCTCTTCCCTCAGTTCTGTGAGTTACTATGTCTTATTCTATAGATTTCTCTTCTTTTAATATTTATTTATTTATTTTGAGAGAGAGAGAGAGCAAGGACATGGGAGGGATGGGTGGAGGGAGAGGGATAGAGAATCTTGAGCAGACTTCCCACTGAGAGGGGAGCCAACTTGGGGCTCAATCCCCAGACCCTGAGATCATGACCTGACTTGAGCCAAAATCGGGTCAGAAGCTTCAGTAACTGGGCCATGCAGACGCCCTGTAGATTCTGCTGACATTTGCTAGAATTGAATTTTGTTGTTTGGAACTAATGAATCAACTATAAAGATTTGTCATCATTACCATCATCATCATCATCTTTGCCAATTACATATAGTTTTGAAAATTATACACATTTTATATCTCACTCTTTAATCTATTAATTTTTATCTTTTAAAAATATTGTTTTGGATTTATTTCCATTGCAAAATATGGAGAATGACTTCTTCAAATGTTTGACCACTCAGAATGACAACTGTTATTTTCAACTAGCAGGGTCATGGTCACTGCAGAAAGAGGCATGAGAAAAGTAATGGAAAATGAGTTTTTAACAAATAGAGAAGGTGGATTTGATTTCATTCCTATTTTGGTTGTGATGGATGATTTGATTGTTAATAAAAAATAATATCTTGGATTTTAGTAGCTAAAATAAGGCTTTGTTTTTGTTTTAGGTTTTTCTTAACTCAAAAACACCTCTCTTTAAGTCTCAAATGTTATTTGAGGAACTGATCAGTAAAATTCATTAAGTAACTCATTCTGGCAATGGACTTGGCAACCAACTTGATGAACGACTGCTTCAAGTATTTCATATTATTGCCAGATTGTCTCATCTTCAGAAATACCACACGCTGGCTTACACCTGAGGAAGGATGGTCTTAATTTATATACATCAACAATTTTAATACAGTAACCTTTTCACTATCCACTAAGACATACAAGAAATAGTTAAGCCTGCCTGGCAGGCACATTCAACCTTGCAAGCCTGACTGAGCTCAGCTGGGTTCCAATGAAATGATTCAAAGCAGGAGATGAAAAACAGAAAAAAAAAATGAAGATTTAGTTAGAAACGACATGATCATGAACATTTGGGCACTGCTGAGTATGAACAATCCTTTGATCAGTTTCTTCTTTATTTCCCAAAGAAAGGGCACCTGAAGCATCTGTCTAGCAGTGGATATTTTACCCATCTGGAAGGAGTTAGGAAAAGCTTTGTCATAGCTCTGTTTCTGTTTTGTGTTCCTTAACCAATTTAGTGATACTTACATTAGTGAAGGAAGTATAATTGACCACACAAATGCCGTTATCAGTACACTAGCTTTTGTCTTTTATTTTTATTTTTTTGCTTTTGTCTTTTAATTTTAGGGTTGATGTGGGTTATATAGCAAACATATTTATTGGGATTGTGTATCTTTCGTTTTTTCAGTGGGCCAAAAACCACATATAATTTATTTTATTTTCATTAAATGTTTCCAACAGGCCCAAAAGCAGGGAGTTGATCATTGTCTTTAAAAAAGATGTTCTCCCAGGTTGGTTTATATGCATATACATATAAATACACAGAGACATACACATGCACATTATAAGTGTAACTGATAGGATGACAGAAGATGCAGCAAAATGCTAGCAACTACTATATCTGTGCAAAGGGAGTACAGAAGATTTCTGTATCCTTGAAACTTTTCTGAAAATTTGAAATTGTTCTATTTCTTTTTTACATTTTCATATTCTTTTTAAAATTTATTTATTTATTTATTTATTTTCAGCATAACAGTATTCATTATTTTTGCACCACACCCAGTGCTCCATGCAATCTGTGCCCTCTCTAATACCCACCACCTGGTTCCCCCACCTCCCACCCCCCACCCCTTCAAACCCCTCAGAGTCCATAGTCTCTCATGGTTCACCTCCCCTTCCAATTTCCCCCAACTCCCTTCTCCTCTCTAACTCCTCATGAAATTGTTCTATTTTTAACTGTTTATTTTAAGCAATGCATTTCAGATGCATGCAGAAAAAGAAGCCTTCATTCCCAATATTTTTATTCAATCACCCCCAACTGAGGAATTTCAAAACAGCTTACCTCTTTAAAGAAGACACATTTGAGAACAGCTGGAACAAGTGCGGCCCTTTGTCTCGACATCGTAATATGAACTTCCTAGGAACAAGGATTTTGTCTCATGTAACTACCGTTTGGTTTGGTTATCCCATGCAAATAGTTGAACATTGATACTTTATTCTAGGAATCATGTTCTGATTTTGCCTCAGGACTGTTATTTATGGCACTCTTTGTTTGTTTTCCCTTTGAGGAAGGGGTTTAAGATCCAGTATTGCATTTAGTTGACATGACACTCAAGACTCCTTCAGTCTGGAAGAGTTCCTGCGTCTCTATTTACCTGTCGTGCCATTGACGGTTTTGAAGAATCCAGGCCACTTATTTTAGAGAATGTTTCTCATTTTGGGTTTGTCTGATGTTTCCTCATGATTTGATTCAGGTTATGCATTCCTGACTAAAGAATAACAAAAGTGATGAGCTCTTCCCCAGATAACAGATCTGGTGGGAATACTGTCTAATACTTGGTTTTATTTTTATTGTTTTCTATTGTGGTACATAAATTTTCTCCACAAAACCCAGTGGAATTTAAAAAAGTAAACACAGAGGTGAGCCAGCTGGCACTGGATTTTTAATGGTACCTCCTAGGAAGTACTCTCAGGGGAAAAGATATTTTCACTTGGATTCTGATTGGTGTATCACTTTCCCCACAGAGAATATTCAAAGTACCTATCTACCCCAGGAGCATGCCTTTCTCCTAGCAGTGAAACGGCATTTATCAAATGATGCCAAAAGGCTGGACATTGAGACAGCAGACCAGTGTGCTCAGAGCAGAAAGAGATCACGAGGAAAGGTCCATGCAGTGTCCAGGATAGGGCTGGCAGAGAGCCGCACCTTCCCAGAGTCGTAAGTAATAACAGACAAACAGATTTTTGCTAGGCAAAAATCTACTGATGTTTGAAACCTGAACAGTGAACAGAGAATTATGGGTATCATTTCCATTTGACCTGCACTGTCTTGACGACAGCCTGGTGCTTCTGACCTGTAGTATTTTCCAGCCTATGGCATCTGAAGATGAACTAAAGCAGGGCAGATTTGACCTAGGGGTCCAGTTCAACACTGCCCCTTAATGCCAGCTCTTGCTGTAGCTCTGGCTCGAGCACGAATTCAATTCTAACTAGAATGTCTTCTTATTCTTGCCCCTTCTTTTCCTTCTAATGGAAAAAGTACCAGTGAGTCCCTAATTCTTGATCTCCCGCTATTTCTCCACTGAGTTCTGCATGATCTGGGAAGTGTTTCCTTTCTCTACCTTACCTCCTTCACGCCCCAAGTCCTTCTTTGCTAAATCTCATCTATGTTATCACTTCCTACGGAGCACACTCTAGAAACCTTTCTCCCACCATGCATGGAAAATGGTCCTCATTAATTCCTTAATGAAGTGGTAATTGAAAATACACTATCAGAAAACATGCTACTCGGGACGCCTGGGTGGCTCAGTTGGTTAAGCAGCTGCCTTCGGCTCAGGTCATGATCCCAGCGTCCTGGGATCGAGTCCCACATCGGGCTCCTTGCTCCGCAGGGAGCCTGCTTCTTCCTCTGACTCTGCCTGTGCTCGCTCTCGCTCGCTCTCTCTCTGACAAATAAATAAAGAAAATCTTTAAAAAAAAAAAAAAAAAGAAAACATGCTACTCAACTTCTATAGTTTGTGGTAAATAGTTCTGCAGTGTGCCAATCCTTTATGTCATCTTCCCCAGACCTCTAGATAAAGGATGTGCTGAAGTTAGATAGGTATCTGAAATAACATAAATTGTCTAGTGCTTATAATATGCAAAATAGGGTAAACAGAAATCACCAAATAATGTCCTAATTTCTACTGAGTTGTGCTACATGTTGCCTCGAAATGTGAATGACATGAAAACAGCAACATCAACAACTCCTCTTTATGGTTTGCATGCTTAAAGTAAACTGAAAAGAAATTAGAATTATTAAACATATACAAGACCAAAATAGTTAAGTGACATTCTATTTCTCTACCATGAGGTTGTCAAGCTTATTACGGCTGAGACTGTTTATTACTAGTAATATTTATCTTACTCAGTCTCATACAATCTAAGAGACTTTAGACTAAGATCTAGACAGAGTAATTAAAAGTATATATGACTTTACAGGAAATGGAAGATTATGATAACTTGAAACCTGCCTCTAAGGAAAGTGGGCAGTATTTATGATATTTGGGTTAAATTTTGGGATATTATTATTGAAATAAGTGTTGTAATATAGATTTGAGGGCACAGGCCATAGGTAAAGTTTTGTATAACGCCAGACTTTGGGAGGCCGTGTGCGTCCTTTTAGGATTTCACAAGAAAAAAGTCTTACCATACCCATCCTTGCTTTTAATGTCTTCAACATTTCATGCCAATGCTTTAGAGGGAACAATGACATTAAGGGGGTAGTAGACCCATTATTGATGCATATACTGCTACAATGTCCAGGCTGTACACTTGGAATAAGATAAGTGATGTTGTTACTTTGTTGCTCTACTTGGGTGACCTTGAGGAAGGCATTTAAAAGCACCAAAAGTCAGGTTGCCTGGGTGGCACAGTGGGTTAAGAATCTGACTCTTGGTTTCAGCTCAGGTCCTAATCTCAGGGTGGTGAGATCAAGCCTTGTGTCAGGCTCTGCATTCAGCTCAGAGTCTGCTTGAAATTCTCTCTCCCTCTGCCCCTCTTTCCTCATGCTCTCTCTTTCTCTCAAACAAACAAATAAATAAATCTTAAAAAAAATAAAAGGCACTGAAAGTCTGTCTTAAAATTTCCTCAACTCTAACCTAAGGAAGTTGGGCCAAGAACACAGGCTATGATATAATAAGATTCAAGGAAGCACTTTGCAGAAGCAATTGCACATGTCCTCTTCCTCAGATTGTCTTGTTGAGAAATTGGGCATAGAGTAACAGTGGAGGAGTGATTTTCCCATTGAAGGATTATCATTTGAGTCACCTAATTTCTTGAATTCAGCCATTTTGTCAGAAATTCTGTCATATACATACACTACTATTACTACTACTACTGAATACTACTACTAATAAAAACAAAATATAAAAATTGCAAATATCACAACTTATAAACTGAAAGTGGAGCAATTACTCCTCAAAGACACTTTCTATTTAATCCTACAATTCTGAGGCAAATTTGTTCTTTCCATCTATCATATTCTGCAAGGCTAATATGTTTAAAAAGGTTCACTGCCTGAGAATATTAAGTGATATTTATATCAGCTCTGAGCACTTTCCTGCCATTTGGGGGAGGTAATTATGCACATCAAGTCAGTGGTGATAGTGACAAAACTTGGGCACATTTCAAAAAATTGCATCAAAGGCTCATTCTGGTTCCTTACGAAGCCATATTTTTCATGTTGGGCTGTTTCAATCAGGAAAAAAACATTATACATAGGGTGGACTTGCTTTATCATCTGCAGATTGGTCCTATAATGGAAATCTCAAGTGCTACTGATGTGAGAAATGTGGCCCAGCTGGAGAGGACAAGGAGGACACATAAAAAAAAAAAAAAAGAAAGTGAAAATAACGTAAATGATTAATAAATGAATCTGGGTGACTTTGAATCAGAATCACTGACATTAGAACTTCACTCTTGGCTCCTATTTCATGGTGTTGCTGCCCATTCTGAACACAGTTTCTCTATCCTTATCTTAGTTGAATTTCTTGAAATTAACAGAGATAGCCTGGCATAAAGATTCATCTATAAAAGAAACCTAATACTTAAAAATATCAGTGTATGTCTTAATTTTGTATTAATTTCTTAGAGTGGTTGTAACAAAATTACCACAAAGAGCATGGGGCCTTCTCCCTGTGTGCCTGTCTGTGTCCAAACTTTGCTTTCCTATAAGGAAAATCTATGTGAGTATAGATACAGATCATATAGATCAGTGGTCCTCTGGACTCTAGTATGACCTCATCCTAATGTAACTGATTACATCTGTGCAATGATCCTATTTCCATATAAGGTCAAGTTTTGAGATACTGGGGTTTAGGACTAGAACATACAAATTTCAGGGAGTGGGACACAATCCAACCCCAACAATTACATATTAGAAAATGATGACAACTCTGTCCACCTCTTTTGCTGTGTCTCCTCTCCAAGATGCAGTGACACCTCACATTGCTGATCGTACTGTTTACTTTTGCTCTCTAAGATTTTCTGTTTTGCCTTATTGTTGTTACTAATCTCCAGTATCTGGTACAGTTGCTGATATATAGTATACTTGTGAAACTGAATTGAAATAGTTTATGCTATTGAAACATATCTATTTCCTCTTTTTCTATTTCAAAGACCATCTCACCTTGTCCCTGGTCTATTAATCCTTTGCCTCTCTTCCATGAGTCTTATTACCATGCGGGTAAATGAAAAATCTATATTGTTGGCAGAACCAGCATCTAAATATTCAAAAGTCTGGGCAATTTTTAAAAAGCATATGAACTCGTTCCTATTTTATATAATTCTCATTTCCCTAAACATTTATAAATCAAGACTAAATATTCCCTCTGACACAAGTAATTCCATGACCACATTGATCATGGTGAATAGACTTTATACTTTACTTTAAAGGATTTTAAGTCTGAAATAGGTTTTTCTTTTAACCTTGTGATTTAGAGCAAGAAATTTTGTAGACCATTAGTTCTTAATGGATTCTTGTTGTCAATCACTCATTTAGTGTGAAATAGCACGGAAATAATTGCAACCCTCATCTGACTGTAAGGACCAGTAATTTATATGACTCTCAATTTGAAATCAATATACTATTGATGCTTTGCAATGTAATGGTTTGTAGAGATCCTAAACTGGAAGGTTAAATGTAAAATCCATTGATAGGACAATGAACTGAAGTCTCCCTTTATTTATTGAGGTGCTCAAAGGAATAAATGAGAATTCACTCTTCAAAAAAATGTCTTGATATTGTGGTCAATAATGTTTTCCAATTATATAATTTCAAATGGTCAAAGCAATGTCAGGATACTTCTGAATGAAATGAGGCTGCTCTGTTTGCTTTCCAAATAACTATACTGCCTGCAGCCAGTCCGTGGTGATTCGGACTTGTCTTGGCAGCAAACCAATGAGCCCATGAACACCTCAGTGTGGAACACACAGCCTGGGTGCATGCCCGTTCTGTCAGATCCCTCGTGAGACCAATATTCCTAATACCCTTTTTCATTTCTGCAGCAGCTTTTATCTAAGAAATCTAGAAAGGATAAGGATTTCAACAAATGTACTAAAAGAAAGTGAGTGCCACTGTTTATGCTCTTAGAGTGAATACGAAACTCAAGGATTTTCTCTAGTTCCTGATGATTTCATATTTCATTTATATGTCAGCTACTTTCTAAGAATCCCTTGTGGTTGAAATATAGACACGACAACCCTTTCCTCATTAATACCCTGGACACTCTATACCTATGTAAATACACAAATCTAAAACAAAACAAAAACTGAACCGAGCTGGTGGTAAATTGTAAAATTCCAGTAGTGTAATCTTAGATTTACACTAAGCCCTAATCCTTTTCTGACTTTGGAGCTCATACTCAGCTTGTCTGACATTTATTCATGATTTGTCATGTTTTGTTTGTTGCACATATAGTTCATAGTATTTCCAATTCTGTAGAAGATTACAGTTCCATGTTATTTATATATGAACCTCAATGTCCTCATCTTTACTATGTGAATGAGTCTTTCATACTCTATGGGGTTGTTTGAGGATAAAACAGAAAAATGTACAAAAAATGGGTCTGAAAAAAAAATGGGTCTGTCAATTAACAGGTATTTAATACATTGTTGCCAAATTCAGTTACCATTTTCTGGGTACTGAAGATAAAATATATCTGCACTGAAGTTAAAAATATATTATTATTTTATTTTCTGAAAAACTCTCTATATGCTTCCCATTTACTTGGACAAAATTATTTACACAAATAAAGGACAGTGATTCTAGCATATTACTATATAAATAGTAACCATTTATTATTACATGAATTATCTTCTTCAGCTCTTTAATGGAAATGAAATATAGAAAGCAAGCAAGATTTAGTTGTCATTCCTTCTCCCTGGTTTTCTAGTTTATTAAAATTGGCATTCCGAATTGTTCCCTGATTCATTGAAACAAAATTATTTGAAAGATTTTTTGTTATTTTCTCCCAAATTTATAATTTATATTGTTCTATCATATATCTTGGGAGAATTAAGAAATGGATGATATAATCTGGGGTTGTGAATCTGAATCTTTCTCTTGCTTACTGTCATTCATATTTAATATTCTCTTCTGACATGTAGTATTATCAACAAAGTCAAAAACATTAAATCTGAAAGAGACTTAAGAAATCCTATGTAGGGGTGCCTGGGTGGCTCAGTGGGTTAAAGCCTCTGTCTCTGGCTCAGGTCATGATCCCAGGGTCCTGGGATGGAGCCCCCCCACCCCTGCATAGGGCTCTCTGCTCAGCAGGGAGCCTGCTTCCTCCTCTCTCTCTGCCCGCCTCTCTGCCTACTTGTGATCTCTGTCTGTCAAATAAATAAATAAAATCTTAAAAAAAAAATCCTATGTACTACCCACCTCATTAAAAGGTAGCAAATCAGGATCAAGAGGGGTGAAATGATTATTATAAAGTCATAAGTGACAAAGTCAAGTATGAAATCCATTCCTAAGTTCAAGTCCATCTTTTCCTTCCGTTTGCTAAATTGTTTTGTAGTTTTCAAATATGAAAGATAGTTTAAACAGAGTTCTACTAAACTCATCTAAACACAATCTTATTACTTCAAGCAAATTATAGACTTCCAACTTATATTTTTTTTATTTACACACAAAAAATTCATTGGCCTCTTGTTAACCTTGAAGAAAGAGAAAGAAATCATGAGATGCTGTCTTTGCGCTTGAACAGAGACAAGGCAGGCACATAAATAAGTAATGATAATTGCTGGAGATAAATGCTATGTAATAAAGGCAATTCCAACCTACTTTGAAAGGAACACAAGTTATACGTGAAATAATAAAGGAAAACGTAAGAACCATCCTGTAAAGTTCTCCAATAGAATGAATTTGGGTTTGGTCAATGTCTTGAAATAGAGTTGGAAATGCATTAAGGAGAAAGGAGCTACTGTAGGGGCCTTCAAACGTTTAAATTGTGGGGTGCCTGGGTGGCTCTGTTGGTTAAGCACCTAACGCTTGATTTTTGCTCAGGCTATGATCTCAGGACTGTGAGAACCTGCCCTGCCTTGGGCTCTGTGCTCAGCAGGGAGTCTGCCTGGCTGTCTTCCTCTGCCGCACCCCACACTCCTTGGCTCACTCTCTCTCTCTCTCTCTCTCACACACACACACACACACACACACACACACAAATAAGTAAATAAATCAAATCTTAAACAACAAAAAGAAAGTTTAAGTTGTGACTCATGGTGATAAGTTCATTTTATATTGTGATCCAAGAACACATAAATTTGTATGTATATCTGAAAGAAGTTTCCTACAAATTTTATCCTAATTAAATACAATACACTCTGATCTCTTCCATTTCATTCCAATGACCTGGCTGTAAGCAATAACATTGATTTCACAACTTGCAGTCTGAGATATATTGAACTAACATGTATTGAACATCTGTTATATATCTGCCCTTTGGCTAGGCATTTCACACATGCTACCTCACTTAATTTTTTCAGGATTTTGTAAGGTAAATATTAGCACATCTTTTTAGAAATGAAGCTGAGTTACCTCCTGAGGGTATTCTGTGGCAGAACTGAAATCCAAAGCTGCCCTGTCTGAATGCAGTTTCTGCAATGAGAAAGGGGATCTGCCTCTGGCCCTTTAAGGACTCTTGCAAACCTGTTTCTACCCCATCCACCTGCACCTTATGTTGGAGAGGATGAAGAGCACAGGAAGCAAGGCAAACTGGCACCAAGGCTCAAAAAAGCCTTGCAAATGGCAGGCAAGATGTGAGAAGTGAAGAACTAGCTTGACCTCAATTCCTTGCAGACTTCACGCTGCACCTCAATTCCTTTGGACTTCACACGACCAAGGGTTTTCAGGAGACCTTTCCTTATGCTTATCAATGCTGAAGACTTCTTTTTTATTATGTACCTTGGTTCTTTTCATGTTTACTACAGGGCCATCTGTGCTCTCTACTCCAGTGATTACAAGATTTCAGCATCTGTAAGATTTATTTATAATTAACCTCAAGCTAACAGCGTCCCCCACTCTCCCAAAAAGAAGAAGTCAGGCACAGGTGCTTAGGAGCCAGGCAGACCCGAGTCCAGATCCTAAATTTAAGACATGGGTTGTGTGATCTTGGTTACATTATTCCATCATTCTGAACTTTCACGTCCTTATGTATGTACCAACCTTGGGAATTACTCTCAAAAATTGAAATTAGAATACAAACAGGCTAGCACAGAGTGAATACTCTTTCTGGGACTGTGCTGGAGGACAGCCCCCTTGTCTGTGCACCGAAAAGGCTTCCGGGGAGGTGGGGGCGCATGAAAACCTCCACACCTCACCATGAAGATGTTCTCCAGGCCTGTGGGGCCATCCCTACTCTTTCCTGGTGGTAATTTATTTGTGGAGACACAAATGAGGGTTACAGATAGCTCTGATTTTCAGCTTTGCTGGCAAGGTGTGACCTGGTTGCAGATTCCATGAGGAGAGAAACTGTACCTACCTTGATGCTCTCATGTTACCAGTCTGGTGGCTAGTAGAGCTCAAACATTATTTTTAGAATGACTGAAAGAAGGCTTTTAGTTACTTTCTCACTGCACTTCAGAATGCCTGAGACTCAGAACAACCTTCCTTAATAGTAGCTAACATCTCTTGAATTCTCCCTCTGGGCCAGGTAGGTGCATTATTTCATTTATTCTTGACCACAACCCAATCAGACAAGTGCTATCATTACTTCCATTTCTTAATAGATAAAGAAAGTAGAGATGTTAAGCAACTTGCCTTTGACCACATAGGTAAGACTTGTCCAAGTTAGTTTTTATCCTTGGGAGTCTGGCTTTAGTGACCACACCTGTAATCATTAAACTGTACCAATGTCTTTAGTGAGATCCTATGAAAATAAGTAGTATCAGAGGCAGGTATACAAGCACAGTAGGATTCAGTAGCAATCGTATTCCTGTCACTTCAGCTGGGACTCACAAACACACAATGAATCCTAAAGTCCTGGGACAGGGGAAAAGCGCATCATGATGCCAAGGGTTGAAGAAGAAATGAGTTTTAACATAACGTTATCTTGTCCAGGTATAAGTCAAAGGAAACTAGATCAACAGAAGCTACCACAAAATGGCAGCCCATCCTTTGGATGCTCTTGTGAAAGAAATGGATTGTGTTTCATCTAATTGACTGGAAAAATATATTTTAAAAGAGTAGCATTTCAGTGAGGAAGATTTGTGTATGAAGAGGTGTTAGGAGGAAAGTCTAAGAAAAAGAAGCAACTGTGACAATGAGGCAAGCAGAGAGGGGTTCAAATATTTTAAGAGTTGACAGTTAACTAAGTTCTTCCCATTTATATTATATTATCCCATTTATATTATTCACAAGATAGTCTATAATTACATAAATCATTCTTCATATGATGACTCTGGGTTGGTAGTTGTGAACATTATCTGATACTTTCTCCTTGATTTGTCACAGTGACCCATTGTGATATGTATTATCCCCATTGAAGAGAGGAGACACTGAGGCTTATTGAGATGAAGCAACTTGTCCAGTGAAAGTCACTTAGGTACACATGTGGTTAGGATATTAATCGATGGGTTTGAGCCATATGAAATTGTCAATATTTGACCTCCTTTGATTTAATGAAAAAAAAAAGTTTCATATAGTTCCACCTTACAAATATGACTTTAAATTTCCTGATATTAATCACTGTGTTAAATGGCCTCATTTGAAGGAAAAGAGAATGGGATTTCAGAATCACCAGAAAAAGCATCAAATTCATTTTAATTTTTCTGATTCTTCTGTGTGTCTCCTCTCCCATTTTCTCTTGAGAAATTTGACTTAGATGCTGACAAGATGTCAGAAACTCCTGGAAAATCTGATCCTAAAATTGGTCTCTATTCTTGTGATCTCTGCAGTGGTTTTCCACAAGATGCTTATTGACTGGAATATGAAAAGAATATCCCCCCCTTTTTTTAATGGGAAAATGCTGAAATTATCAACAATTTCTTCCTCCCTTTCTTTCTTTCTTTTTTTTGGGTAAATGATTGTGAAAGCGTTATTTTTGTAATGTGTTCCTTATGACCAACTTCTGTTCTTGCACACTATAATTTGCATAACTTTAGGAGTCAGAAAGATCCTGAAAATTTATTTATGATTCATAATTACAGAATTTGCAGAGGCACTATGATTTGTCAGTTTAAAGATGATCTAGATTTTTTAAAAAATTACTTAAATAATTTCAATTCTAGATTATACTCTCATTTTTGCTTCCCTCACAAAATTTTCTAGAAGTTCTGTGCACTTAATTTTATCCTTATATAACCAGCAGTGCTTATAATTGATCTATTTTAGAAACTGTTCTTATTGTATACTACACAATTTATGCATAAAAATAAATTGGTAAGATGTTGAAAAGAATAGTGTAATTATTCAAGATGTATTGATCAAACTAATCTTTCAATGAGCTCATCTTTGCTTGAAAAACGCAAGGAAAAAAGTGGATAGAGTTGTAGAAAATTTTTATAGTTTATAAATAAATGATTCCACTAGGTGGCACTGTTGATTTATCTACTTGTGTATAAAACACATTTTCATCTTCCTGAAAGCTGTAAGAGTAGGTGAGATTTTTCTCCCCCCTTTTTTTAATCTAATGAAAATTCCTGCATAGGAAAGAGCTGATTTGGGCAATTCTGTACTTGAAAAATGGGTGCTTCTTGCCATTAGAAACCTTATAAATAAGCCTCTACCAAATAGGTTAGTTCTTTTGGCATACAAACAAGAAGGTTGATGACATATGTAACTTCCATCTGGATTCAATAGGTTTAGAAGCAAACTGTTTTTATCTCATCTATCTCTCACTGTTCAGGGATTGTTTTAAATAGGACTTTTGTCATTGAAATATCTTTCTCCTTATCATCTGCTTTCTTTGGTATGCCCAAAGACTTTGGCATGCCCAATCCAGATATTCAATGGCTCTGTAATCCATGTTGGAGAGAGGCGATTTACCATGGACCAAGAGTGTCTCCGTGCGTTTTTTTTTTTTTTTTTTCTGGGTAGTCCAAGAACTCAAGGCCTTGACTTACCTGGGCCATCTCTCAGGGTTGTGTTTGCAGGGAACAACCTTGGGGGATGTGGTAATGTCTCCCTCTAGAAAACAGTAGGTTTGCTTTCATTTACTGTAAAAGTGATGATTCCCCCAAGCTCAGTGTTCCTCCTCTGTAATGCAAGTATCCACAGTAGCTTTTTGGCATTGCCCCTAGGGGGTCTGGAGAACATACGGAATTTATGTATGCTGGCACCTTGCCAGGAGTATTAAAATCTTTTGTCCCTGATCCAGGGGTCCGTCTCTCTCTCTCTTTTTTTGTTGGTTTGTTTTTGTTGTTTCTTTCCCTGCCAGCACCCATGAAACAGTAAATCCCAGATCCTACACGTTTCTGACAGTATATCCTTTGTTCTCCATCCTCCTTAGAGCACAATAGATTTTGCTTCAGAATCAAATCTGATTCAGATTGGAATTAAATCTGATACATATGACTAACAAGTCATCTGGTGGAGTCCAGCTTTCTAATCTAATATATGAAGACTTTCTGCAACTTCTCTGAGTAGTAAATTGGCTGTTCGCAGGTTTAACCCTTCAATGGCAAAGATTCAGTCTGCATGAAGTAGCTTATTCCAACTTGGAATAGCTCTGTTAAAAAGCCACTCCTTTTGCTGAGTCTAATTCTTTTACTGATGCCTTTCTCCCAAAAGAACTAGTTCTGTCTTTGAAAGTGAATTCAGATATTTGTGGTTATTTTCTGTGTGAGAACATAATCGTCTCTCTTGTCCAGGCTATTTGGTTCCTGTTATTTTGACTATTTCTGGCATGTGTTGGTTCTGAATTCTCTTCTTATTGTGGTTATTCTCCATTTTTATATTTTTTCCTCTGTTTCAATTTTTCTTTTAAATAAAGTCCTCAAAAGTGACAAAAATACACATTCTAGGTGAGAACTGACTCTTCTTCACCCCAAGCATCTCTCCTTGTTCTTTTCCCCTCCTGACCAAACTACGTAAGTAGATGACTCATTCTAATTCGTCTTTGAATCATGGGTGCCAAGCATAATACTTAACACTCGATGTGTTCTCATAAGCAATTAATGAATAAATGACCTGTGTAGATCGACGATCATAACTGCTACCATTCTGGTTTCTAGTTTTGTGGCCCAACATTTGTATTTTATGAACATCATTACTCTCTTAAGTTCTATTAAGGGGATGGGAAGGTAAAAAAACAAAACAAAACAAAAAAAAACCTCACATCGTGTCTCAGCTACTTACTAGATGTGTGACATTAGGTACATTATTATTGTTCACCTGCTTTAATTGCCTCATCTGGAAAATGGCAAATAGAGGACGTCTACCTCATAAGGTTTTGTGAAGATTAAAGGCATTGGTATAAACCATGTAAAATGTGCAAACTTGTGCATGACATAGGGTGGGGTTGTGTATGTGTTGATTACATAATTCTAAGTTGCCATGGAAGCAAACGGTATCAAATGGATGTCTACATGTAGGAGAAACAATGTGAAAAATAGTATGTACTTGTCCAAAACAAGTAGACCCAGCTGGGTAAGGCTTCACAGAAGACCTACCATTTTGGAAGTGCTGATAGAAGGGAAAAAGATTCCCAGTGACCTGACTGAGCACAGCTCGAGAGTTCGGAAACTCTTTCTCTTCTCTACTGCTATTATTAGTTAACATAATATAGGAAATGTATATGAGTTAGGAAACTCTTTTTCTTCTCTACTGCTATTATTAATTAACATAATATAGGGAATGCATATTGTCAAGACATAATAAAAGAAAAGCCAAAAATATTGCTGCTCACAGATGGAAAACTATCATTTGTGTAACACTTCACAGTTTATAAAACAGCTTTACCGACATATCTCATTTGATTCTCAAAACAAACAAAGCGAAAGAACTAATCAATACCCTTTATAAGGTAAGCTCTATTCTCCTCCTTTATGAGAAATAATAGAGTTCAATGAAATTACTTAAGAAACAATGATATTCCTATTAGCCAGATAGATAAATAGTACAGTATAAACCAATATCCATTTACAATGGTAAAGTCACTAGACAATGGTAGACAATGGAATGTGCCAGCCTTTCACACATAGAAGCCCAACAAAGAGAAAATAAAACTAAGAACATTTGAATAAATATTGAAACAATTCTAATTGTTGCATGGAAAGAATAGAAGTAAATGCTCGAAATGGCATTTTTTGCCCTACACAAATTTACACATTTAGTGCAATGCCAATAGATAAATCAATGGTACTTCTGTTTCTATATTTGTGTTAGTTCTACATTGTTAAGTACAGTGACTTTGTCTGGAATCATTCTATCAACAGATATTGAGAACCTATTATTGCCAAGCACTGTACTAGATACCGGGAAGTGGCTACAAAGAAGGCAGGGTCCTGGGCACCTGGGTGGCTCAGTAGGTTAAGCCTCTGCCTTCAGCTCAGGTCATGATCTCAGGGTCCTGGGATCGAGCCCCACATCAGGCTCTCTGCTAGGCAGGGAGCCTGCTTTGCCCTCTCTCTCTGCCTCCCTCTCTGCCAAATAAATAAATAAATAAATAAATCTTAAAAAACAAAAGCAAAACAGGATCCTTCCTCAAGGAACTCACGTTTAGTAGAGGAAGACAAAAGCTAACAAGTAAGCAATAAATTAGTTAATATCAGATATTGATCAATACTATGTGGATTATAAAACAGTTTAATATGGAAAAGAATAATTGAAGGAGATTTGCTTTATTTACAGCAGCTGAAGGTCTTTATAAGGAAGAGATATTTGAGTTAAAACATGATAAAAAGGGAGAAAAATTATGGAATTCAGAGAAAAGAGTGTTCTAAGAAAAAGGAACAGCAGATACAAATACTAGGGAATAGAAATAATACAGTGTTTAAGGAAACAAAACTTTTAAATATGAATTGAGTGATTATAAATAAGGGTAGAGCAGAGGCAGATGATGTTGGGGAGAAAGATTATTTAGACCCTTTGGAGACCAAATGAAGAGTAGTTTAAATGTTTTAAAGTAAAGTGTTGTTTGTTTTGTTTTGTTTTGTTTTTTAAATTTGGGTGTAATGTGGTTTGGTTCACTCTGATTTCTACGGGAAGGATGGAGTTTGGGAAGTGAATGGAAAAGATGACTGGGGTTTTAGGAATGGGACCAGTGAGGAGATTAGGGTTATATGATGGAGGAAAAGCTGATCAGCCATGTACATGGGAAGGTAAGAGATGAGATAAAAAGGGAAGACTCAAGAAAGCTATAGGTTTTTGTTCTGCCTAATTGCAAAGAATGCAGTACCATTTTTTCAGAGAAATCTTCTGGCGATGGTTTCAAAGGGGGAAGTACAGAGCCATCTTGAACAGAGCCAAGTAGGAATGTTATATTGACCACTGGATATACCAGTAGAGAGCTCAAAAGAGACATCTGGTCAGAGGACATACATTTCAGGGCTGATAGGATATTGATGATATTGGAAATAGTTGAAACTTACGAACTTCCCCAGGAAGAGAGTATGACTAGAGAAGAAGAAAAGAGTATGTGATCAAGTCTCATAGTACTGGTATTAGAATTATTCAAGAAGAAGAACCAATGAAAGACAAGAAGATAGAGCCAGCAATGGAGGATGTGGCCATTAACTAAGGTTAATACCAGAAGCCTAGCTGAATGCTCAACCCAACCAAATGCTGCTCAGGGTTTATGTACAATGAGGACAAGAATTAACCACAGAACCTGATCTAAGACCCAATATATGATACCCTGATGTATGACATAAAGTTCTTTGTGACTCAGTATCTTAATTTTGAATGAAATACATTAGCAAGTACATTGAGTTCCATAATATGTAATTGTTTTTTGTTTTAACTTACCTTCTGTACTGATTTCTAAGTATTTTGTAATCAACAACTTTTCCAATTTTCCATTTTGTGAAGAACAAGATCTCACATTTGTCATTCCTCATCTCTAATTTGTCTTTGATTTAGAATGTACTGTTATGGGGTACCTGGGTGACTTAGTTGGTTAAGCGTCTGCCTTCAGCTCAGGTCATGATCCCAGGGTCCTGGGATCCAGCCCTACATCAGGCTCCCTGCTAGGCAGAAAGCCTGCTTTTCCCTTTTCCTCTGCTGGCTGCTCCTCCTGCTTGTGCGTACTCTCTCTCTCTCTCTGTCAAATAAACAAATAAAATCTTAATGGGAGGCTTGGATGGCTCAGTCATTAAGTATCTGCCTTTGGCTCAGGTCATGATCCCAGGTCCTGGGATCAAGCCCTGCTTCAGGCTCCTGGCTCAGCTGGAAGTCTGCTTCTCCCTCTCCCACTCCTCCTGCCTATGTTCCCTCTCTTGCTGTGTCTCTCTTTGTCAAATAAATAAATAAAATCTTTTTTTTAAAAACCCTTTAATAAAGATAAAAGATAAAATGTAGTGTTACTGGATCATAAAGAATAACATAAATATATTTTCAATTTAAATTGAAACATCCTTGCCAAGCTATTTATGCTTTAGTACCTTTCATCGTCTGCCATTTTTTTTTCTTTCTCTGCATTTCCTCTCTCCTCCATTTTTCCTTTTTTTTTTTTTTAAAGGTGTTCTCTGGTAACATTTTTTTCATTGAATGTTTTCTAGTTTCCACTTTCTGAAAGCATTGGGGAAACCAAACCAAACCAAGCACATACATACACACTACTGAAGAAGCATTCTGAACAAATTGGAAATATTTTGAACTGAATCTGCATGGTCAGTAAATGAAGTGGTACTTTTGTAAGAGAAAAGTTTTAAATATAGGCAGGTACTTCAGAGAAAAGAAGTACTCCCCCCCACCTTTTCTAGAACACATATTTGGGGAATATGTGTTTTCTAATTCAATTATCCTTCAAAATCCAGGTAATGTTATGAATAGATATTTAGAAACTCCAAGATAATCAAGGTCCAAAAATAATGTGAGGGTTTAGAAACTGATGAGTCTCCTGGACAATACACTAATGAAACATTTTCATATCTAAGAGTGGAGTATCTGTGCTGTCCAGGATTTTCTAGGCTGTCTTCAACATGGAGATCTTTTCTTTGCTTTTTCTCATGGTTGGTTTCTATTGCTCTTGCCATGGTTCTTAAAAATAATATATCCTTTTATTGTTTGATTTCATGCTCTTAAAGGAAAGCAGAGAGAAGTCCCACTTCACCCACCTATGTTCTTTTTACCATAAATCTCTACTAATTTTTTGGCAATGTCCTGACAGAAGAAAATTTCATGTTTTACCAGTGAACCACAAGAGAGTGACTTGTGAACTTCACTAAGTCTCTGATATCGACCTCCTTCCCTATAGAGTTGAAAAATGGTGATACCTACTTATTATTCCTCAAGACTTTGGTGAGAATGGATGGATATAATGAATGTGAAAGTGCTTCACACAAGGAAGAATAGGATGAATGTTAGTTACATGCATCATCTTTAGTATCTCAGCTTTATAGATAAAAAGGCTTAATACAAGGTAAATATTGACTTCATCGAGTTATTTTCTACAATGTTATCATAGTCACATCATTTGTTTCATGCATTCAGAATATATTTGAATAAAAATGCAAATGGATATCACATTACAGATCCCTAATACTCTAGGTCAGTGATATTGAACTTTAAGATGAACAACAATTTTCTGAGGTCTTTGTTAAAAACAGGTTCTTAAATACAACCTGCAAAGATTTTTAATTTAGTATCCAGACAGAGTCAAGGAAAATGTATTTTTAAGAAGACCCACAGGTGATTCTAATGTATGTCATCCAGAACCTCCCTTTGGCCACATATTGCTGAAGTTTTGGTCTATGGAAATCTGCTAGTGTTATTCCAAAGGTCCATGAGGTCTGGACTCAGCGGGTCGAATTTAGAACCTTGCTTGGTCCTTTTCTAACTAAGAGACACAGTCTCTGAACCTCTTTGAGCCTCTGTGTCTCTATTAGCTTCCTCAGGTCACTATAACAGATTATTGCAAATTAGATGATTTAGAGCAACAGAAAGTTACTCTTTCATAATTCTTGAGGCTACAAGTGTGAAATCAGAGTGTTAGCAGGGCCATGTTTCCTCAGAGGACTCCCTGGAAAAGTCCTTCCTTTTATCTTCCAGCTCCTGGTAGCTTTGGGAAATCCTTGATATTCTTGGGCTGGTGACTACTTCACTCCAATCTCTGCTTCCATTTTCACGTGGTGTTCTCTGTTCATCCGTATGTCCTCACCTCTTCTACAAACCCAGTGATCAGATTCAGGGCACACCCCAATTCAGTATGACTTCATCTTGATTTAACTGCAACTGCAAAGACTTTATCTCCAAAAATGGTACATTGTGAGTTTCTGGGTGAACATGAATATTGAGAAGACACTATTAAATCCCCCCACAGTGTCCCTACATTAAGAAGATTCATTATGATAACATTTGGAAGCAACTAGTTTACACATAGTAGTAAATGTTCGGGAAATAATAGTTACTCTTCTTTCTTCACAGTATGGTTTAAAGACTAGGTCTTAAACACAAGTCTAAAGACTAAGTACATTAACTTGGCCTTTGAATATTTGAAAAATACAAATTCCAGACTGCTCGCTGTAGATTATTGTTATGCAGTAAGTCAGGAATGAGACCCAAGAAACTGTATTATTAAAAGTTTATCCAAGGGATTGTGATGTACACTCTGTCTTTGAAACAACATTCTTTGATTAAGAATTTATTACCTCATTTATAGAACTGGAACTCAAGGGTACCTCATTTACATAAAATTTGCATACTTTAAAAATATATACTTCTTGTAGCATACATTTATTTACAAATAATAATGCTAAACTTAAAACAAAAGTTCAAAGACAATGCAAAGGTCTTATTTGGGAATCACATTTTACGTTTCTGAGTCCAATTTCAAATCTCAAGGAAAGCTTTTCTTTTGTCAGCTTAAATCGATTTAAATATTATTTGAAGACAATTATAATATGGACCAGATATTGTTAGACATATTCTCCCAACCCATTATTTTCTTCACATTCTGGCTATTTTGTGGTTGACTTTATAAAACTTCTCATTTATTTCTTCCACTTCCCTTGTAAAAAAGTCAATTCTTGTTAATGTTGATTATCTTCTTTAGAGTTTCAGTAGTTTATAATTTATCTTTTTCTGGAAATTCTCTATGTGATTTTTGAGCCCAACACAAATTTTCATCTTACAGGAGGACACAGAGCACAGTGGTTTCCTCACAGCTTAGTGGGACCATTGACATCAGGAGTCTTCAGCTTTACAGGCAGTGAAAATCATAGTGGCAGTGAAATTACTGTGAATGAAATTCACTTTGCTGATTATAATACTCATCCACTCCTGGGGTGCCGTGTTCTATTGTCACCATTCATTGTCACACCTACTTTGAAAGAAATGTAAAATGGTTATGTCAAAAGATAGAATTAGTCTCATAAGAATTCTCATCTTTAAAACACTTAGAACTTTAAAAAGAATATTCAGATACCTTTTCTGTCACCATTGTGTATTAGCTTTGGCAACTGAATCTGATGCATTAGAACAGGATGTGGATATCTGCTCCTCAGCAAGACAGTACACATTTCACTCGAAGATTCCACTAGATTCTTTATGCTGAACTCAGGGAGATAAGCTAACTTTCCCTGAGTTGCCAAGGGCAACTTGATTGCACATGAAATTAGGAGCTACTCTGAGAAAATAATGTCTAGACACATTCTTATATTTCATTTCAGGGAAATATTCACCTAATATCTGTTATCTCCTACTGTCAAAACACTGCTGATGAATACTGCCTATCCCTTGAATCACCTATCTGAGCTCTGTGAAAGAGTGAGCATAAGAGAAGTGATAATATTTCCATGTAGCAAGAAACTTCATTTCAGCATAGAACTGTCAAGTAGCACTAATACATTTGACTTCTCATATATATTTTTTTTATATTTGAAATTGTTGACACATGTTCAGGCTATGCCTCCACTTATTCCTTCAGAAATGTCATTCCATTGAAGATTTTTTCTGCCTCTCCCTCCTACTTCTGTTGTATATTCAATTCTTTGAGTTGCAATTGTGACTTTTTTTTTGTAGTAGGTAGTAATTTATGCCACTTATTATTTTCTCTATACTTAATTATGAAGAATCATAGTTACAATATGAATATTCATGTATGTAAGTGTGACTATGACTTTGTGAAAGTTAAAGGGAAATAGGATACCAGAGATGGTGAGCCCCCCAGGCAGGCATTTTTTTTTTTTTTAAGATTTTATTTATTTATTTGACAGAGAGACATCACAAGTAGGCAGAGAGGCAGGCAGAGAGAGAGAGGAGGAAGCAGGCTCCCTGCCAAGCAGAGAGCCCTATTTGGGACTCAATTCCAGGACCTTGAGATCATGACCTGAGCTGAAGACAGAGGGTCAACCCACTGAGCCACCCAGGCACCTCCAAGCAGGCATTTTTATGTAGCTGTATCTTGGCAGTTACTATGTCTCAATTTTTGGCATGGAGGTCTAGAGTCACTTACCCTCAGACTAAGTCAGAAACTAAAGATGACTCAATAAAACAAAACTTACAAAAGACAGATGTATAAACCATGTATTTTATGATAAATAGTTGGCAAGAAATCCTAGTATTTATGCAAGTTCTTTGGGATATAATCCAAAGTCACCTATTGGAAAGTCTACACCAGAAATCTCTGGAGACTGGTAAGTGAGCCTGAGTTGGAGCATGGGAGCAGATTGGAGGTGGATGATGTATGTGCTCCATTGGGGGTACTCTTACCAACAATAGGAGTATGATTAAGAGAGCACCTCTCCCGTGAGGAGATTGGAAATACACTGGAAATCATCTTTTTATGGCTCCTTTTTGAACTTTTCTTTTCTTCGGACTTTGGATGGACAGACCACCTTTCTAAACTTAATAATTTATTTATCGGATACCCCAGGTCATGTTAAAGTTTGACTTGATGTGTCATGAGGTCTTCACTAGATTTCTAGAACCTGGCTTCCTGTATTGGGTCTTAGAGACATTCTGTTTTTTGTTTTGTAGGGGTTTTTGTTGTTGTTGTTGTTTTGTTTTGTTTTAAGATGGTGTTTGTGGTTATAGTGGGTTTCATGTGTTACATGCAACCTGCTGCCAATTCAAAAACTTTTTAGCTTATTTCAAGTTCTAGTGTCATGGGATGGGAGTCCTCTTTGTGCCTGTTTAATCCCATGTGACTGTTCCATGCTGCTTTCATATTCCCAGTCTATGAGTAGTAGAACCTTATAATTATCAATGGGCTAACGAGAATGAGGCCTTGCCTATTAATCTCCACACTACCCAATACCTGTCATAGAGAATACCTGCTTCAATGAGATAGAAACTATTCATTTTAACTTTGAAAGCAGCATGACATAATTGCTACAACAGTGGTAGGGAGCGTGGCAGAAAGAACTAGGAGTGGCTAGCTCTCTTCCTCAGTATCTGGGACAAAGGAAATGAGAACAGGGATGCAGAGAAATTTAGACGTTCTATCGTTAAAAAAAAGAAAAAAAAGTAGTTGTGTTTAGCAAATACTCCCAACTTCTTTTCAGTAGGGTTGATGATTAAATGAGGGAGGAAAACCTTTAAAGAATGAGGAAAACATCGGACTAAACTGTGGGAGGTAGAATCCGGAGATGAAAGAAAATGCCTCTTCTCTTTGTGTTGTTAAATTCAGAGTCTCATTGGCAACTACTTACAAGGATTCCAGATGGGTCTGGAGAGTGGACCAGGGGTACATCAGCCTGTTTTTGGAGATTTCCAGAATTGTTCTACCTAAATAAATAAAGCATTTATTTATTTATTTATTTATTTATTTATTTATTTATTATTTCCAGCAAAGCCAAGAGAGGCTGGTGTTTCTAAACAAGTTTAACTAAAATATCACAAGATAATATGAAGAAAAGGAATCTTGAAATTATTAGAAACCTATTAAATTTACCAGAAAGAGGTTTGCACTCTCAAAATAACTGGACCCATCTTTTTGCCCATGGAACTCTAAGAAAGAGTGATGGTGCCTGTGTCTCTTGACTTCTTGCTCTTGTCCATTGCCTCTGTAGCAGAGAGGACCGCCATTGTAGCTGTATTACAAGAGGGTAGGAAAGAGACACAAATCTAAAGAAAATGCCTAACATTTAGACAGTTACCTAAAGCTTGTTCTCCCTTTTTAATTTGCCAGCATGAATAGCAATTTCTGCAGATGACTATTAAAATCAACCTGTCTTTCAGGTCAGTCTTCAAATTTTTAGATAGACTTAACTGTATAGAGACTATCATTTCAAGACTATAGGTCTCTGGTCTATAGGCCAATGCAGTAGTTAAGACATTCATGTGGGTAACAAAGACATTTAAACTTTTCTTCAGGGTGTCATTAAGGATTTCCACAAACAGTGCCCACCTAGGAAACAAGAAATACATACTTCAAATTATAAAGTTCATTGACATGGTATGCAAGATGTAACAAACACAAAATATTAGTTAAAATGTTACAAAACCTGTACCCCTGGGGATAAAAATATATGTTTATAAAAAATAAAAAATTAAAAAAAAAATGTTACAAAACCATTCAAAAGGGGAAGCAGAGCTACTAAGAAACAGAGGAGAAACAGCCCCAAAATGAAGAAAATGAAATTTAAAGTAGAGACAAGAATGAAAGTTTGGGCTGCCTTGTGAGAGTTTGAGGAGGCTAGTAGCAGGGGATTTGCGTTTGGGTGGCTGGTGGGAACAGCAAATGGGACTCCAGTCAGGGGTTGATTTGGACCTGTTTGTATTGATTTTGCCTATACAGCTCTTTTTTATTAGTTTTATTTCTGTTCAATGCTGTAACATACTTTTAAAATATAAGTTGACCAAGATAAATGTCTGATGGAAGAAAATGAAAGAAAGAATAAATGAAGGGAGAAATAAATGAAGGTACATTTGTATATATCTATCTATATAAGAAAAATGTAATGTTTAAAGTACATTTTGAGTACTTCGCTCTGTAAATGACTTTTTTTTTCAGCTGGGGATTTAGTTTTCATTTAATAAATTCTCCAACTATCATTCAGTTTTTTTTAATCTAAAAATGACATTTGAAGAACATGATTTATAACTTATTCAATTAATATATATTTAATTGCTTCAGGCACTTCAAAATATGAAATACTCAACCTTTATAAGAAATCACTTAGGGCTCAAATTCTAGCTCACAAAATATTTTCAAAGAGGATGAAAGAAACAATGAATCACTTTTGGCCATTCCAATGAAAAATTTAGAATTAGAAATAAGGAATAAAAACACTGAAAATCTCGATTACTTTGCTCAACTCTGATTTTGTTTTTGACCTTGTGAAAGTTCCTTCTGTCTTTTAGTTCTTTGCTTTTCAAAATAGAATGTTGTTTTTTTGTTTTTTGTTTTTTTCCCAGCAGTTTTTCAAAGAGGACCTATCTAATGCACAGCCTCAAATAGTTTTGGGAATGAAGCAAAATATGAATTATTAACTAAATAACATCTAATGTTTATAGCCCAGAATAAAAATACTATAGGTATAAGAAAAAAAGCTTTTTGTTCTGTTTCTAATCCTGGAGATGAAATTTTCTCTTCTGTGATTTCATTCTCCTCCTGACCCTAACAATGCAAGGAGATTTCATGAGGATGAAAACTTTATGATTATCAGCTCATAATAAGGGAGGATCAGGTGAATGTATGAGAAACACCACAGGAAACATTAATAATTTCTTCCTATTTTTTGTTTGTTTATTTGTTTTTGCCTCTCCTTTATGGGCCCAATTAAAATGTTACTTAAATTTTATTAGAATAGTTGTTTTTACTTTTGCTGAATGAGCACTTTAAGCTCTGTAAGTAGACAATGAGAAATGGATTGATTTTTCTACCTGCTCTTAAACCTATAAACAAGTTGAGACTTTTCACAACAATAATCTAAGAGGAATGTCTGTATTTGGCGCTGTGTTATCTAACAGTTAATACCATAGGAAAAAGCGACATAAAATATTAAATTGGGATTTAATATTTCAGGAATTATGTTATTCATTTTAGAAAGCCATATTTTTTTCTTTTATGTAAAGCATTAGCTACATCTATTCATCAATCTATATATCTATGTCCACAACTGCAGCTAGCATTTTACTTCATAATCTTAGATTCTAGTTTTATTAGAGTCTCTGCCTTAGTCACTATAAGTAAGAAAACATAAAAAGGCAACTTCTTTCACTTTCACCTGGCCTGGTACAATATTGGGTTCCAGGAATTTTATTAGAGAAGGCATTGTCATAACTTCCCTCCTTTCTCCTTCCTACAGGCTACGTCTTCATGGCCATGTGCTGGAAGTCATCACAGGAATTTCCAGCTGAATTTTCTGAGCCTTTGGGATGGCCTGGAATTCCAGTCACTGGGTGTGTCTTGGTTTCTTCATTTTCTGGTGGGGTGGGGGTCTGGGGGTGGGGAGAAGCCTGTAGTGGCCTTCAGAAACAACTTTTTAAATTTTTTTTTTATTTTTAACTCCGACTCATTAAAATGTGTTTCTCGGGATAAATACTATAGAAAGTGATATGTTACTTTAAAAATGAAATTTTTAATAAAAAAGAATCTTCTTTTATAATTTATGATTACAGTTATCTCTTTGAATCAACTAATGTATACCTTTTCTTGTCCATCCCTGGGTGTTAGAGATGCCTAAGATATTTTTCCTCAATTATAAATTAGGTGGTCCTTATACCTTGAGTGAAGGTCACAGGAGGTATCCTGTCTTTCAATTAGTAATCTCTCTTCAAGTTAGAGCTTTTCTTCAAGAAACATGCTAATGAAGTATGAATTTTTTTTTCTTTTTTTCTTTTGGTTTCACATATACGTTTCAACAAAACTTGTATTGATGGGTGAGGGGGTATAGCTGTTCAGACCCCTCAATTTCCGTAAGTATTTTTTACTATAATTAGAACAAACTGATGGTTGCCAGAGGGAAGGGAGTTAGGGGGATCCACAAAATGGGTGAAGGGGAGGAGATAAAGGTTTCCAGTTATGGAATGACTAAGTCATGGGGAAATTTTTTAATAACCATGTTTACATGGGCCTAATTGTCTCAAAGATAACCTTTTATTAGGGTTCATTTGTTAATATCAGGATCCAAAAAAGTCCAGATATCGCTTTTTAAATTATTTTTTATGTCATAGATTTGTCAGGGAAATCAAGTTGTTTGTCCCTGTAGCGTGTTCTAAATTTGGATTATTACTTCCAGTGGTGTCATTTATCTTACCTTACTATCACCCACATATCCTGCACACTGGTAATTACATCTAGAAGTTTAATGAGATTTAGATTCGATTGGTGGAAAGGTTAAGAATGTTTACTAGGTCATCCGATCAAAACCCACACGATCTGTGGTTGTCTCACTTTTGGTGATGCTTAAGCTGTGAGGAGATTGAGATAATGCCAGTGTGATCCTTTTTTCATAAAATTTCTTGTCAAGGTTTATTCAATGTTTGTAGCAGATCATTGTCAAGTTCTATTATTTTATCGGGTGGTGTAAGATAATAATTTTATAATTCTATCACCCCCTTTGCATTTATTAGCTAGAATGCTGATTGATTAATTGATTGATTTTTAAGTAGGCTCTTTGCCCAGTGTGAAGCCCAAGATGGAGCTTGAACTCATGACCCTGCAGACCTGCAGGGGTCTGCATGACCCTGAGATCAAGAGTTGGATGCTTCCCTGACTGAGCCACCCAGGTATCCCTAGAATGTTTTTTTAAAAAGTAATTTTTTTTTAAAGATTTTATTTATTTATTTGACAGAAATCACAAGTAGATGGAGAGGCAGGCAGAGAGAGAGAGAGGGAAGCAGGCTCCCTGCTGAGCAGAGAGCCCGATGTGGGACTCCATCCCAGGACCCTGAGATCATGACCTGAGCCGAAGGCAGCAGCTTAACCCACTGAGCCACCCAGGCGCCCTAAAAGTAATTTTTCACACAAGTTTTTTTTTTGTTGTTGTTTGTTTGTTTCTTTGTTTTTTAAATCTTGAAATATGATTTATGCAGAATAGACATAGATGATTGATTTGTTCACTTTATTATTGAATTTTCAAAATAATGAGCTCATGCCCTGGTAACTTTCAATGGAGACCCATGTGTGGTGTGTTTCTGTGCATTTGGGGGAGAGTAGTATTTTGAATTCATAAATATTGTGTTTGATGCATTTTGTTTTTAAAAAATTCAGTGCTATCTCAACATTTCCTGCAGGGAAGTTGTGCTAGTAATGAATTCTCTTAGTTTTTGTCTAACAAAACAAAACAAAACAAAACCCCCCCAAACCCATACAACTTTATTTCTCCTTTAGTTTTTACAGATAATTTTGTTGGTTATAGAATTCTAGGTGGAATGGATGTGTGTGTATATGTGTTTAACAATTTAAGTATTTTGCTCTGGTTTCTTCTTGCTTGTGTAATTTCCTCTATAGATAAGATGTTTCCCTACACAATATTGCAAGATATTCTCTATCTCTTTATTGCAGATTGAATCTTATATATTTAGGTGTAGTTTAGTTGGTATTTATTCTGCTTAGTGTTTTCTGACCTTCCTGGGTCTGTGATTTGGTGTCTGTCATTAATTTTAGAAAATTCTTAATTATTATTACTTCAAATATATTTTTATATTCTTTTCTTTATTTATTTTCCTCTAAGACTCCAATTATGAGTATTTTCTACCCTATAAAATTGCCCACAGTTCTTGGATGTTCTGAGGTTTTTTGGTTTATTTTTTCTTTTTCTTTCTTTCTTTTTTTTTTTTTTTTTGGCATTTCTGTTTGGGAGTATTCTTTTTTGGACATGAACAGTATGCTGATGAACCTATCAAAATCATTCTTCATTTTTGTTGGAAGAATTTTAATTCATAACATTTCTTTATAATTCTTTTTTTAGATTTATTGTCTCTGTATTTAGATTACCTGTCTATTCTTGCATATTGTCTACTTTTTCCATTAATCTGTAATATATGGATCATAGTTATATTAAATTCCCCATCTGATAATTCCATTATCTATGTCATATTAGAGTCTGGTTCTGATGCTTACTTTATCTATTCATATTGTATTTTTATGTGCCTTTTGTTGTGCTTTATAATTTTTGTTAAAATTTGGACATGTTTGTATCAGGTAATAGGAACTGAGCTATATAGGTCTTTAGTGTGAGAATGAATGTTAATCTAGTTAGGAACTGAGCTATGTTTAATGTTTCCTGTTCCTAAGGTATCAGATTTCAAATTCCTCTACTGTCTTAGTATATGCTGTTCCTCATAACCTTGAACTTCCCTATATATTCCTCCTGAGAGAGAGTTTGTGTGCCTGGAAGAGCCTCAGGTCTTCCAGATGTAATCTGTTGTTATTATACTGGAGCCCTGTGTGTGTGTGTTGATGAGATAGAGGAAGTATTCTGTAATATTATAGACACATGTCTTTCCCTGGGTATGTGTCTTTGTGCTGTGATCTTAAGTAAATATTTCTCTGGTAACTTACTTTCCCTCCTGTTCTTCCCACTCTTCTCTGGCTCACCTCTCATTCTCAATTTTCTTGGAGACTTGATCCCTATTTATTATGTTTTATTCCTGTTTATATGAGACAGGAAGGACTAAGTGGGAGGAATGCCCTTCCCAGCAAGGATGAAGCCCTGGTGCAACCTTTTTTCCATAGAAAGTAGATCTTTATTATGGAGAGGGCTCTCGCATTTTCACATGTTTACTTTTCCCCTGTCCTTCCAGAACCAGGAGGGGACTTTTCTCAGATCTTTATCTTAAGAACCTTGTGGGTTTCCCAAAGTCATGCCCACAAAGTATCCTTCCTAAGACTGTGGCACTCAAGAACTTTTCATTCTCATATTAGTCCACACTCAGCTTCCAACAATTTGTCAAAATTACCATTTAAGTCTTCCTACCAGTTCTGTACAGGTAAGAAGATCTTGGCTGTGATCTGGATTCACCTATTTTTACAGATTTCAGGGCTATAGTTTGCTTTAAAACCTCAGTTGTCTGATAGGTTTAAGAAAAGTGATTAATTTTCACCTTGTATAACTTCTTCTTCTTATAAGAATGGAAGGGATGACTTTCAAGTTTTTTAAATGTCAAAGCTGAAATTGGAAGTCAAATTCAATATTCTTGTTGAACCCTCAAATTATTCCATTCTAGAATCATGGAGAGCCAACAAATTGGATTGTATATCATTTAGATATGATCTAATTTTTATTTTATTGATTCCATGCTTTCTGGTAAAAGATATCCTAAGCTCATCTTGTACATTATCCTTGTCAAACTTAGAATGAGCAAGTTTTTCAAGGAACCCTAAAAAGAATTGTTAAAAAGCAAAACAAACAGATAAAAAATAAGATATCTTTGTTGAAAGTTAAGCTATACTCTGTGGTATTGCTACCTTGGTATCTGTATCTTTTGGCCAAGTGACCTACAGGGACCTTAAATGGATAGTAGACCCTCATACAAGTGCATGCTCTAGCTAGCAGCCCACAGTGTCATAAACATATGTAAGCTCTTAGTATGATTTTCCAACAGCTCTTGCGATCAGCAGTTTCCTTTGCCTCCCAGAACCTGTATGCTTTATGTGTTCCTAAGATAAGACCCGTGTGGGGCTTCTGAAAGCCTCACTCTTGATTTGAATAAAACAAGCTGGCCTTAACCCAGGAGACCTAAGACTTTCCACCCATGCACTAATAAAGGTATTTTGCACAAGGTCCTGAATTTCTCTTTCTGTACTCTGCCTGAACTTCCTGGTGTGGTCCCTCAAGGTGTGCCATGTTCTTCCTGTAGGACTGGTGAGTAATAAACTTCTCTACTTGAATTTCTTTTGTGGTGTGTTGTTGAGTGTGGCTCACCAGCTGGCACCTTGTGTTCCATGTAACAAATATTTATTTGACAGATTCATATCAGTCTTTGTGACATTTTCTTATTAATCTGAAGATATATGTATTTACAAACCATAATCTAGGATGAGTGTTAAGCATAATTAGTATTTCTTCAATAATTCAGTAATATTTATTGAGCATCTACTCTGTGCCAGGCACTCTTCTAGGTGCCTGAAGGTATAGCAAGGAACAAAATAAGATCTTTGTGGTCATGGCACTTCATTTTAGAAAGGCCAGGCAACACACAATAAATTCTACTGAACAAATAAAATATTTAGACTATTATAAATTGCTAGGTACTGTGGAAAAAGAGAAAAAAAATAGGACAGAATAAAAGGGATCAGAAATGTGTGAATTTGTATGGTGAGTTGCAATTTTGAAAACAGTGGTAAGAGTAGTCTTACTAAGTGACAGTTGAGTCAAACTTAAAGTGAGTAAAGGGGACAACCATCTTGATATCTGGGTCAGAGTGTTTTAGATATATTCCATTGCCACATATCCAACCAACAATGATGTCCAATTAAACAATAATGATAATGCTTCTCTACCCTTGGGTTTAGGTATCCATGAGGCATCACATTAGATATATCTGTAATCTTTTGGAGACCTGAAGCACTAAGTTGAGGAATTTTGGCTGTGTTGAGTTTTGTATTCTTGACTTAGAACATAAAGAAATCCTAATCTATCTAAAAAGAAAAATAATTGTATTATATAAAATTACTTCTCTAACATTTAAGGAATATTTATTTATTTATTTATTTATTTATTTTAATTTTTTATTTTTTATAAACATATATTTTTATCCCCAGGGGTACAGGTCTGTGAATCACCAGGTTTACACACTTCACAGCACTCACCAAATCAAATACCCTCCCCAAAGTCCATAATCCCACCCCCTTCTCCCAAACCCCCTCCCCCCGGCAACCCTCAGTTTGTTTCAAGCAGAGAAAGACAACTATCATATGATCTCCCTGATATGAGGAAGTGGTGATGCAACATGGAGGCTTAAGTGGGTAGAAGAAGAATAAAGGAATATTTTTGAAAACTTTCCAGATAATTTTTACTGGATCTGTCTACAGTGAATTGAAACCAATTCAATTGATGCCTCAGACCATCAGTTTCTGACTTTTCCATCTCAGTCACATTTAATTAAAGAAAATGTTCTTGTTAAATAAAATTCTTTCATGTACATAAAGAGAACTGAAAGATCACTAATTGTGATCTCCAATGTAAGAAAATAATTAAGATTTAATTATTAAACTAAAAATGAAATTGCTATATATGTATATATGAAAGAGAATAAGTAAAATAAAATCATCTCTTGAAATAACCTTGGAAAAGGTGAGATTCTGCGAAACCAGAAGAATAAGATAATCTAAAGGAACATCATGAATAAAAAATATTTCTGAACTGGAAACAATAAGACAAAATCATCAAGAGTACATCATAGTTAACATTTTTTTTCATGTATTTTTCTACTTGGACATTTTAACATATCTTTTGAAGTTGCATATGTTAATTTACAATGTTTGAAATTGGAATTTTAATGAGTCCAATCATAATACTGCTTCATACATAAAAGTCAAAGACTTTAATATACATTACCTTCTTAATTAGCCACAATTCTAAGTTTTAGATAAGAGAGGGCTTATTATCCAAACAAAAATCAGAGAGGTTAAAAGATTGATTCTAACTTATAATATAGCTAAACTTAGAAACTATATTTTACTGCTGTTAGTCCAGGGAACTCTTTTAAAACTCATTTCTTATAAAATGGATCTTTATTGAAAAAACAAAAACAAAAAACAGCCTGGGTCACTGAACAGAACACTTTGGTTTGAGAAGTTACAGGATAATAATATGGAAGGGCAGAGAGATTGAAATAGGGGAAGAGTTGTCAATTTAAAGTTGATTTTATTTATTTTTCAAAGATTAAAAAAATTATTTATTCATGAGAGACACAGAGAGAGAGACAGAGGCAGACGGAGAAGCAACTCCCCGCTGAGCATGGAGTGTGATGCAGGACTCAATTCCAGGATGCTGGGATCATGCCTTGAGCTGAAGGCAGATGTTTAACCATCTGAGCTACCCAGGCGTCCCTAAAGTTGATTTTAAGTTAGGAATTCTTTCTATTGACAGCTTAATCTCAAGCAGACTCTGTGCTGAGCATGGATCCCGACAGGGGCCTCAATTCCACGACCCTGAGATCAAGACCCAAGCTGAAACCCAGAGTCAGAACCTCAACTGACCACACCACCCAGGTGCCCCTCAGGTATTTCTATATAGGGTATTCATGAAATCTAAAAAGGGAAAAAAATTCTCCCCAAAAGATGAACATAATATGGGCAAGTATTTCTCATGCTACATTGTAATCTTCCTTCTTCATTCAGTCATTGATTTGGAGCTTTAAATCTCACTTCTATAAAATGGGTTCCTCTGCCATTTATCAGCCTATGTACCCTGGGCATCTCTCCCTACTCCCTCTCTCATCTGCTCTCAATGTAAAAGACAGCAGAATCTGTAAACCTAACCTAACTTTTATTGTTCAATTCTGTGGCTCTCTTTTAACCTAACTTTTATTGTTCAATTCTGTGGCTCTCTTTTACTGACAAATTATGCCCATAAGGTCCCTCTACAAATGAACAGAAGAAGAGACCATGGGATTTGCAGGTACTCACTGTTCTTAATCTTACTTTTTTCATTATTCTCCACAACTAGCTATAAACAAGCTATGTAACCAGTTGAAATCCCAGTTTTCATTTAAGAGAGTGACCTTCGGAGCCAAGGCACTGACTCCATAAAGCCACTCTTAAAATGCATGCATCATGGGACGCCTGGGTGGCTCAGTTGGTTGAGCCACTGCCTTCAGCTCAGGTCCTGCTCCTGGGGTCCTGGGGTCGAGTCCTGCATTGGGTTCCTTGCTTGGCAGGAAGCCTGCTTCTTTCACCACCTCTGCCTGCTGCTCTGCCTGCTTGTGTTCTCCCTCTCTCTCTCTCTCTGACAAATAAATAAATAAATAAAATCTTGAAAAAAGGAAAAAAAAGCATACATCATGACAGGGAGGACAGAAATAACAGAAGTGCTAACTCAAATGAGGTAAATTGTCTTTATCTTAAGAATAAATTCCTGTTAATTGGTAGTGGCTGTATGCTCTGCTTTGATTTGAAGAAATATGACACTAAGCTCAGAAAGAATTAGTTCTAGGGTCAATTATTGATGTCTTCTATGAGTGCGAAAGGAGGAATTTGCTCTTATTGACAGTCTTTCTCCATAGGTAAAGAAGACTCCAAGGGAAACTCAGATATGTAGAAAAGAGGCAAAGACCACAGGTACATTTGGTTTTTGTAGACCACAGCTCCAGTACTGAGGCTTTGGTGGTACATTGGAGCATGACCATGGGTCCTTTAGAGTCAATAAGAAATATAAATCTAACTATATATTTTGCTAAGATCTAGGTTTCTCTGAAGCTTCTCTTGGATTACTCAATGTTAGGGTGAGTGCACAATAACTTCGTGCTAGTTTTTTAAAAAAAATACATTTACTAATATTATCTCATTATGCATTTTATCACAACTCTGTAATTAGGCCAACCAGGATTGGTATGTTTGTCTCCGTCCAAGAGGAAATAGGGGTGTCTGGATGGCTCCGTCAGGTAAGTGTCTGCCTTTGTCTCTGGTCCCACTCATTGGGCTCCCTGGTTAGTGGGGAAGCTGCTTCTCTCTCTGCAGCTCCCCTTACTTGTTCTCTCTCTCTCTCTCTGTTAAATAACTAAATAAAATCTTTTTTAAAAAAAGAGGGAATAAATGTAAAAAAATAACTCAAGGATCTTGTCCAATATCATACATCAGGTGAAGAACCATAATTTCCTGATGCTGGATTATTGCAGATTTTTCCCCCCACAGTGAATTCCTTAATCTTGATATTTTTTTCAGGACACCCCGCCCCCCGCATACTTTGCTCTAAAGTATGCTTTATCATTTTAGAGTGAAACAGAAGACTTAAGATGAAATACTCATCTTTTATTAAAATTTTCTAGCATGTTTGATGTGACAAGATAAGAACTAGAAAAACTTTAAAGGGACCAAATCTGTTAGGTCTTCAAAGATTTCAAAATAAATTGCTACAAACAACTGCAAATACAAAATAGAAAGTATAATACCTATGAAAATGTGAAAAAAATATATATACATACACATACATACATACATACAGGAAGCCAGACTTCACTTCTGCCGAGGTCTGATCAATAGTTGAAAAACATTCCTTGAAAAATTAATGCTACAACTGTCAAAATGAAACACAGTTCACCTTTATCAAGAAACTCTGAATGCCAACTTCCAAATGACACCAGTTTAAAGATAAAATTAAGTTAGTATTTCCTGACAGAAATAATTTCTCAAAGACAGTATTTCTTAATAGAATATTAATATAATTCTTTTTTCTTCCCTTCTGTTCCTTACTCTAAAGTTTGTGGATCTTAAAGTTACCCAAAGGATACAAAAATATAGATTCAGAGGGATACACTAACCCTCATGTTTATAATGGCATTATCAATAATAGTCAAACTATGGAGAGAGCCCAAATGCACATTGACTGATGAATGGATAAAGAAAAAAAGTGGTATATACATATACAATGGAATATTTCTCAGCCATCAAAACATTAAATATTGCCATTTGCAACAATGTGGATGGAGCTAGAGGTTATTATGCTGAGTGAAATGTCAGTCAGAAAGACAAATACCATATGACCTCAATTATATGTGGAATATAAGAATGGAAACAGATCAACATATGGGAAGGGGAAAGAGAAAAAAAAGGAGAGAAGGAAACAAACCGTAAGAGACTCTTAATAATAGAGAACAAACTGAAAGTTGATGGAGGAAGGTGTGTGGGGGATGGGCTAGATAGGTGATCTGTATTAGAAAGGGCACTTGTGATGACCACTGGGTATTGTATATAAGTGAAAAATAACTAAATTCTGCTACAGAAACAAATCTTGCACTCTCTGTTCACTAACTGAAATTTAAATAATAATAAAAAAGTTACAGGAAAAAAAAATAAGGTTTGTAGATCTCTATAGTCACATCCTGATTAATGATCTCAATTCTAAACTTTAGTCATTGGGAAATTAGTAAGGGAGTGATATTAATTATTCTCCAAGTTTCAAAATTCAGTACTATGGGAAGATAACTATTGCTTCTCTTTAAGTTTTATCTCTTGCTCCCTGTCCTAGGAGTCTTGTTTTCTGGTTCCTTACCTTACTCTGGCCACTATCCTTCCCAGGGATCAGCACCTCACTCCAGTTTAATAACAAATTGTTGGTTTGTGACTGTTGTTACAGCAATATTTATTGTTAAAATCATGGATACCGTCATGAAGCTTGTCAAAATCCTATGTTTATATTTTATGTAAATAAAAATTTTTTAATGAATATAAGAAGCAGGAATTCAATTTTCCTTAAGAATAATTGTTCCAAATTAAAGCAGGTGACCAACAAGAAAATATTTTAATGAAATATCAAAAGATATGGTAGATATTTTATCTTGATGAAAAAAAATGGACAACACTCTATCCTGGATTAGATATTCATGTCAGCAGCAGTGTCTTTTATATCTATTAATGTATATTGGTAAACATAGTTTATTTTTCCAAAAATATCTGTGTAGGCCCCATCTTTTAATAAAAATCATGAGGTGGTTTTGTTGTGGAAATAAATTAAAAACAAAAAATCTCCCAACTCAGAAAACTTCTACAAACATGGTAGAGAAAGAAAGTAACTTTATAATTGACAAGCACTCCACCAGAATATAATGCATATAATAGGTAATCCACTAAGCGGTTGAAGAGACAGAGAGAAGTCTTATTCTCTATACAGTCAAGCAGATACAGTCTATTCCATACATGTTTTCAAAATAAACAGTAACTGGTCCTCATGTCAGAGTACTTCGCATCACCATTTGTCACACATGATGCATCTTAACATTACCTAGTAAGTAAGATAATCATCTGTATTGGCTAAAATTACCCTTACCTAGTGGAAAAAAAAAAGAAAAGAAAAGAAATAGCTCATATGTTTATGGCAGGAGGTAATTTTACAACTTTTAGCAAGGACCCAGAGAAGTTAGGATCCTTCTCTTCATAGTCAGTGGAATATAGGGGATAGATCTCCCTTAACTTTTAGATTTTGAAGAGATAGCTTCAGGGCCCTTGAGAAAGACCTAGGTTCAGAAAGCTGACAAAATGCCTATCTAGATGTTTTTGGAAAGATTTATGTACATTTTAAAGAGAGGAAGAATTACATACCAGTTTTCTAAGGCAAAGAATATAGGAAAGGAAAGGGAAGGAGATCTCTTCCCTTATTTTCAAAAGGGAAAATTAATTAAGCCTCTTATTCTTAATTTGTATCTGTCCTTGGAATGTCTAGACTCTCTGATGCAGATACAAGTTTCTTTGTAGTGCTTTCATCACAAAGAAGTCTGGCACTTTAAGCCATCAGATCTCCTTCTATTTTAGAGGTAGAAGGGCATTAATAGAGTGTCATAAGGTTATTTTTTCGAGTATAAGGAGACCATCAATGCAGTATATTGATTCTAGTTATTGAAAAAAAGATAATCAAGTTGTTACACGACAAAGAATAAGAGAAGCCAGAAAAAAACACATAATCTCTTTTAATTATTTCTCACAAATGAAGCCTACTATGAATAGAATCAACACCCAAGATTCCAGATAACTGCAACCTCTTCTTTTCATCTTTTGATGCAATTTTTGGTTTCTTGAAATCAATTTTCAAATGGACCATTTTTTTAGGTTTACTCTCTAAAGCCCACACACCAGATTATTTGGCACTTTGTGGCTTGATTGATCAGATTAAAACTCATGGAAATCAGTACTCTAATTTCTACTTGATTCTTTTTGTGCAGTTCTGGCTGAGAGGTCTCCTTTTAATAGACTCTGTTTTCTTCCTCTTTGTCTCTGCCTCTCCCTGTCTCTCCCTCAACTTCTCTCTCTCTTATTTTTCTCTCCTTCTTTGGGTATGTGATTTCCACCTTCAAATTGGATAAAATGTCGAAATGCTGTCTACTTTCATTCTATTCACCTTGTAGGCATCCAAATCCACCCAAAATTCCTGAAATAAATAATCAACTCACGGGTTAACTATAATTTATTTACAATTTAATGAATTTTTCAAGCAACAATTGTATTTTTTCATTGCAGCAATGGTATACATAATTTATATCTTGTTTCTAAGCCTAACAAATGTGTTTTCTAGAGATAAGAGGCCTATTTTCACTATGTTTGTTCTCTGCATAGCCAAACTTTTTGAAAAGGTTTATGAACATTACTTATGATACATATGTTAATCATTTTCCCCTTTTAATTGTGGATTTAGACTCAATTTTGCATGCTGAAATCTCAGTCTCAGTCTGTTTTGTTACATTGGTAATTTAATATGATCAGATTTGACTTCCAAGAACTTATTAACCTAATGTAAAATTAATCTTTCTCTCCTACAAACACATGTGTATTAATACCACATATTGATAATTTTAAATAAGTTAAATATAAAATTTCATTGTTGATGGGAAATGAAACAAAATATAGTGTTAACCTAATTTTATGACTTTTTGGGATCTTGCTCCTGCAAATGTCTTATTTTTTTATTTAGGTTCTATTTCTCTAGTTATTTGTAAACCTCAAAAACAAAGGTGAAAAGTTTTCTTTAAATTCAATAGAGGTTAATTGTCGAGAGGTTGTGCACATTTAAATGAAATTTCCCATGAGGTACTGAAACCTAATAAGAGTGGTCATCCCATATTTGTTTTTATCAAATTCTAGAGTTGATACAAAATAACTCTTTTGGAAAATAAATTTTTAAAAAGTAAAAATACCAGAGAAACTGGCTTAGAATTTTTCAATGTTTAGTATTTTAATAGATATACACCCTCAATATATTTTCATTAACAATTGTTTATGTTATTTCTTAAGATAGCATAATAAGGTGGGTCTAGTGATTAATATTTGTTATAATAAGAAAAAAATTCCATTTATCAAACTTTTTCTGTATACTAGGCATTTATCAAATGCTTACATGCATTATCTTATGAATCCTCACAACAACCCTCTAGAAGACAAGCATTTATTATTTCTAATTTTATATATGAGATCACTGGGGCTTAGAGGGGTTAGGTGGCTTAAACAGGTTGGCTACCAGTAAGTTCCAGAGCTTGAATGTGAAGCCATGTCTGTCTGTGTAAATGCCACTGTTCTTAACCAGGATGCTAACTGCCTCATTTAGAAACTGCCTAGTTCAGTAATGTAAAATTAATTAAATGAGAGATTATATTGGAAACCTATAGAACATCAGCTAATATTTCCCTTCCTAACTCTTCCCCCATATCCTCTGGAGATCCACCTGTTATATTCTCTCTTTCTCTCTCCTTCTTTTTTTTTTTTTTTTTTTAAATTTCAGGATAAATTCCTGACTCATTATTTGCTGGATTGGGCTCTCCTTCTGTGCTTTGTTGTGTCATGTTATTTCATTCCCATAACCACTTATTGTGTGCTATTATTCTCCTTTTACAGAGAAATATATAGAGGCTCAAACTGGTTAAATAAATTGATTAAGTTCTTTGGGATATTTATAATGATTTTTCCATTATGACACTGTGATGGTTAGCTTTATGTATTAAGGTGAGTGTGTTTTTGATGAGATTGACATTGACATCAGTGAACTTTGAGTAAAGCAGATTGCTCTCCATGAGAGGGGTGGGCCTTATCTAATCAGTTGAAGGAAGGCCTAACTAGCATGAAAACACTGACTTCCCTGAACAAGGGGCAGTTTTTCAGCAGATTACCTTCAGGCCTTCAGGCTTTATTTGCCCCATAAGCATATCATAGGGCACTTAACATGCTTTTTAAAAATAAAAATGGAGTCGTGGTTTCCAGAATTTCTTTCTTAAATTTGACATGGACAACAAGCAGGGCATGTATGCATCTAGCTTTCATTAAGGAAAATTTTGTAAATTATAAAAGCAGCAGCACATCTATCTGTTAAATATATTGTTAGAAAACAAATGAGGGATAAAAATTAAACTTGAGAGGCACCTGAGTGGCTCAGTCATTGAGTTTGCCTTTTGCTTAGGTCATGACCCAGGGTCCTGGGATCGAGCCCCACACTGGGCTCCTTGCTCCGCGGGAAGACTGTTTTTCCCTCTTTCACTCCCCCTGCTTGTATTCCCTCTCTTACTATGTCTGTCTCTGTTGAATAAATAAATAAAAATTTTTTAAAAAGAAGTTAGACTTGAACACAATATATACACATAACATGGTCTTAGAAAAATTGAGTAGCACAAAAAGTGCATTCAGATCTATTGAAACTAAGGAGCTATGGAATGGATTTACTAAAAAAAGAAATAAGAGGAACCAATAAAATATCTAATTTTTAATCACAGCGATATCTTATATATTGAAATTTAAAAAGAGGAAATCTAAGATGAGAAAAGAGTGCATTCAGGGGCATCTGGGTGTCTCAGTCGGTTAGATGTCTGCCTTTAGCTCAGGTCATGATCCCAAGGTTCTGGGACTGAGTCCTGCACCAGGCTTCTTACTCAGCAGGGAGCTTGCTTCTAACCTCTACCCCTCACCCTGCCTATGCTCTCTCTCTGTCAAATATATTTTAAAAATCTTAAAAAAAAAAGTTAAAAAAAATAATTCATTCATATAAAAAGCATTATGACAAAACTTTAAAACAGAGATAATTATCATTTGATTGGATTTTGCAGGAAAAAAACTATCCATTTGGAGAATAAGATTTGTAAGGATTCAGAAGAACCAATATACTGCTATTTGGAATTCGAATGAAAGAGAACAGTAAGAGGTGATGGAGAGATAATCATCAAATAAACACTTTAAAACGTTTCCTAATCTGAGGAAAGACTTAAAGCTTCAAATCAGAAGAGGTCAGAGAGTACCAGGCAAGTTTAGTGAAAATAGACATGCTGCATATCCAGCAGAAAAGATGAGTTGCTTTCAAAGGATATAATGAGGTTCATGTTAAATTTTTTCCTTCTGATCACTAGGGGTCAGAAATCAATAAAGCAACATCAGCAGCTTTGAAGGAAAAAAAGATTAAGGCCTATGAATTCTATACCCAGAGAATCCATCATTTATTTGCAAGGGCAGGAGAAAGATACTCTCTGACATGCAAGGGCATAAAAATTATACCACCTAAGTAGTCATCCTGAAAAAAATTACTTAAGATATAGTCAGCTAATGGAAATATACATCAAATTAAATTTCTCAAGAAGGGAAGTACAGGTATAAAAATTGTGATGAACAATTAAACCAGAAAATAGTAACATGTAAATAATAATTGTTAATACTTAAAAAATGAGAATTTTATAAAGAGATCTCTAAAAGAATAAATTTAGAGGAAAAATATTATTTATTTGTAACACAATAAAGTCATTTCAATAAAAATAGGAAAGAAGCAATAAAAGGGCGGCAAATTTCATTTGATAATAAAAGTCAGTAATTTAAAATTAATTACTTGATACTTATTTTTCAAAATAACAAATCCTTTGTTTCCAAGACTAAATGCAATTAGCCTCATCTGGGAACATTGTTGAGCATATGTATCTTCAGTATTAATCTCAGAACTTCAGAAACAGAATTTAGGTGTGCCTGGTAATCAAAACTATTTAAAAAGATTGCCACAATAATTTTTTGTGCACCTGGAATGTAAAAATTTATATATACAGTTTAGCACAGCTTCCAGTTGTTCTGGGATATAATCAAATCTCCCTTCAGAGGAATAAAGATCTTATCCCTACTCTGTAACTAATGTTTATCTTTATCTTTTCTTTGGGGAGTTGATAAGGGTGAGGGGAAAATAACCCAGACTGTGTTTATCTATTGGATTTAAAAGTCCCCAGAAAAGGGGCTCCTGGGTGATTCAGTCCCTTAAGTGTCCCCCTCTTGGTTTGCTCAAGTCGTGATCTCAGGGTCCTAGGATCGAGCCCCACGTCAGGCTCCACAATAACTGTGGAGCCTGCTTGAGATTCTCTCTGCCCCTCTAGCTCATGCTCTCGATATGTCTAAAATAAAAATAAATAAATAAATAATAATTAAAAATTTCCTAGAAGATACCACATTAAAATAGGGTTGAGAACATATAATGTCTTCAGAAAATGCTATGAAAATTCTCCAGTTGTTTTCTGTTTCCTGTTTAAAATTTTACTGAGAGAAAAGCCTGCTTTTTAAGGCCTTAAAGGAGGTCAGCAAATAAAATGAAGTAATATGTTTGTGATTTGTGGTTACAACAGTCAATCTTTTCTGTCCCAGGGGAAAGAATAAAAGGGTAAGGACAACTCCTTTTGAAACTCTTATCTAGTTGTGACCTCAGGGATTAGTTATGAGTATTGGGTAAAAAAAAATTTCTAGGTTTGCCCTATGATCAAGTGAACACTGGGGTTCACATTTGTGGAGTGTTGACGACAGGAAATAAATCTTGCTCAGGGAACAGAGTCTCAGTGCATTGTTGAACTAGACAGTTGTTATTGTAAGTAGAGCCAAAAGTCTGTAAAGACTCAAAGATCCAGAAGCTTATTTCTCACACAGATGACAATTCACGGAAGGTTCTATTCATCAGTGGGCAACTCTTCTAGGAGGTGCAAACACCAGAATTTATTCTATCCTACAACTCTGACATCCCTCAGAGCCACTTGTCCTGAACATACAACTGGCACACAATGGAGGAATGAGAAGTTCTCCACTGGGAAAACTAAAGCAGCAGTTAGAACTAAGAAAGCAGAATTCCTTAAAACAGACTTCCTGAAACATAATTCTTGGCTAGATAGCCTTCAATAGATAGCTGTCTCTGCTGTAGGATATAAAAAGCTTAGACTATACTCTTTTTCAACATCCTGTAACTATCTTATTACACCAAAAAGAATCCAAAATGATCCTAGATCTCTGAAAGGTGTCACTCCAATACATGTAGACTAAACATTTATGAAAGCAAGAAAAAAGGAAAGACGGAATGCTAACTGAAAAATAAAGGACACATATTTACAAAAGAAGAAATAAAAATGGAAATAAACAAAAAAGAATATATTCAATTTCACTAAAAGCACAAAATGCAATTGAATTTTCTTTCCCAGACTGACATAATATTCAATGTAGTATTATCCAATGTCAATTAGGCTGTATTATCCATTCTCATCCATTGTTGGTGGATTTTTTTTTTTTTTTTTTTTGCTTACTGAGAAATAACTAAAAATACCTACTTGCAGTCATGGAATTATGTATACCCTTTGACTCTGTAAATTCACTTCTAGTCACCTACTCTAAGGTACTCAACAGAGATGTGAACCATGATTTATAAATAAGGACATTCATTGCAACATTATTTATAATAATGAAATCTTGGTGGAAAATTCCAGCTACAGTAGAATAACTAAATGAATCATGTTACAACCATATGGTAGCCTGTCACTCACTTATTTAATAATATATTTCCAAGAAGTTATATATAGAAAAATGTTCACAGTATAACATTAACTGAAAAAGAGAAAATATAAGATTATATATATGACATATTAATTTGGTTCATAGAAAAGTAAAAGCAAAAATTAATACTCTAAATTAAAATGATATATGTAGAAGCAAAATTTCTAGTAAGATACATGTTAAAATATTAATAACAGCTTTTATTTTTTAGGTTTTAATATTATGAGTGATAAATCTTTTCTTTTATGCATTTCCATATTACCCAGAATCTCTACAGCTAACATATATCACTTTATTATTTAAAATACCCTGTTAAAGAATAAAATATAATATCTTATGGAGTCACAGAAACGAGTTTGAAATAGACTTTAGGTGTTATATATTCTGAACTTCTACTAATGCAGTAATCCTCTCCATACTAAATTAAGTCATTGTTGACTAGTGTTAGTCACCAAAAGTGGTTTCTTTTAAGTCTGATGATAATTTCTGTATATAAGAGAGCTGTTAGGAAACCAGTAGACAAAACGATGGCTCTAGCAATTTACTTTTTTTATTTATTTCAAGTCTATTCTATGTATATGTGTATGTGTATATATATGGTTCATTCTTTACAAAAAAGTTATGTTTTTTCTCACCAAAGAAATATTTGAGTGAAAATTGAATATAATGAATAATTTACATTTAACATTTTCATTAGCACTTTGGATACTTGTAAAGAAATTTGAGATCTCTTTCTCTCTTACTCTTTCTTTTCCTCCTTCTCTCTCTCTCTTTCTTTTTTTCTCTCTTAATTTCTCTTCTTGATAAATGAAAACTATAGTACCTATCAGATAGGAGCATCTCCTCCTCACTTTTGGAGATGTTGACTTTTTAAGAATACATTTTATAAGAATTTTCACAAGATGTTTTTAGATAATTCTATTTGTTTTGAAAAAGTGCCTCTAAAGTAATCTATTATAAAGTATGCAGTTTTCCAAAGGCCATAGCTAGTTGCCTAGCAACACAGTTGGTTATGTCATATAATGAAAGCAGTATGATAAAATGCTATTTTTCAGGTATTAATTTTTAAACACTTTTCTAACTTAGAGAATATATTTTATCAGTGGAAACTTTTGAGAAATGGGTCTTGTAAAAACAAAATAAGAGAGGGTAAATGCCACACTAATTGAGAGTCATTTTCTTAATGACACGATATTAAAATTCATGCCCAACCATAAGGATTTGAAAACTCCTTACCAGGCCCTCAGGCTCTACCTTGTACTCCCCAAAGCACTCACTGCATTAAGAGCCCGCAGTAAGATGATCAAATTGCATGTCTGTGAAAGGAACTTAATGGCATTATGACATTTGCTGAACACACAGAGTGCCTTAAATGCAACAGCAAATATCTAACTTTGTATAAGTTCTTTATTTTTTTAAATGTCAGAACTGTTAGAGCAGGAAAATTTTACAAGCTAAATTTAAATCCTAGCATGAAAATCAGAACAATCACCATTTGGGTTTTTTTTTTTTTTTTTTAACTCCTGTTTTTCTTTTCATTTCAAAGAGGTTTTTTTTTTTTTTTCCAGTCAGTGATCCAAGATTCATTGTTTATGTGCCACACCCAGTGCTCCATGCGATATGTGCCCTCCGTAATACCCACCACCAGGCTCCCCCATCCTTTCACCCTCTCTTCCCCTCTAAAACCTTCAGTTTGTTTCTCAAAGTCCACAATCTCTCATGGTTTATTTTCCCCTCTGATTTTCCCCAATTCACTTTTCCTTTCCTTCTAATGTCCTCCATATTATTCCTTATGCTCCACAAGTAAGTGAAACCATATGATACTTGACTCTTTCAATTATGACTTGACTTATTTCACTCAACATACTCTCCTCTACTCCCATCCATGTTGATACAAAAGTTGGGTATTCATCCTTTCTGATGGCTGAGTAATATTCCGTTATATAGATGGACCACATCTTCTTTATCCACTTATCTTTTGAAGGGCATCTTGGCTCTTTCCACAGTTTGGTGATTGTGGCCTTTGCTGCTATGAACATTGGGGTACATATGACCCTTCTTTTCACTACATTTGGATCTTTGGGGTAAATACCCAGAAGTGCAATTGTAGGATCATAGGGTAGCTCTATTTTTAATTTTTTGAGGAATGTCTACACTGTTTTCCAAAGTGGCTCCACCAACTTGCATTCCCACCAATAGTGTAAGAGGGTTCCCCTTTCTCCACATCCTCTCCAACACTTGTTGTTTTATTGTCTTGTTAATCTTTGCCATTCTAACTGGTGTAAAGTGTTATCTCAATCTCAATGTTATCTCAATGAATTTCCCTGAAGGCTAATGATGATGAATATTTTTTTCATGTGTCAGACAGCAATTTGTATGTCAAAGAATTTCTTGAAAAATCACATGTATCTATTTGCTTTTGCTTAAATATTTTTGTGACATTTACTAATATTAGAGATCACTCAGATCTCCTATTTCCTCTGTTTTCTTTCCAAAATTTCATCTGCTTTTTCTGTTCCCCACAAAACTCAACTTCTTTCTTTCATTGTCTTTTTGTGCTGGCATGCATCATGCGTGTGTGTACGTATGCATGCGTGTGTGTGTGTGTGTGTGTGTGTGTCTAGGTACCTGGTGTTGTGGTGGGGGCTGGTATATGGCAAATTGGGACTGTTCATAAAAGAGGGGAGACTCTCTCATATGAAAATAGATTGAACTAGTAATTGAAGATATGGTCAAGTTTAAATGTTTAGAATCAATCTAAAACTAGGCTACTTTTAAGAATTTTTCATTTTTTAACTGATTTCTATTTGATGCTTAAATTCAGTTGATCTTTTAAGCCTGCATACTGTAATCTCCAGCAGTGGACAGCCTGTCTTTGCCAAAATATCTCAACTGGCCTACCTACCACTTTTCTGTAATATCCCATCTTTAAATCCTTGCCATATGATCCTCTTACTATATAAATGGTTTATATCTCTTTTGAGGAGATGTAGGCTATTGATATCCGCTTTCACATTAATGTAGCACTTTTAAAGGAATTCATTGAGTTACCATAGAGATTCCTGTGCGTGCATGCGTGTGTGTGTGTGTGCACCCACGTGCGCACCCCAGGAATGAAATGGCAGGAAAAGCACTGATTTGAGGAGATATTAGAGTATCAGGAAGCCAGGGGTCACTAGTATATGTTCTTTACTCCTCTATGTGACAACATAATGTTTCTTCCCAACATTTTATTGTGTTAAGATACACCTCACATTAAACATACCATTTTAACTATTTTTTATTCTTTTTTGCACTTCTATCTTAGTGTCTCCCCATGTCTAATTTAATAAACAGGCTTAAGAGCTGCAAAGTAATTGACACATAGGGAAAGATGGCACCTCCAGTTCTCAAGCTTCTCTCATCCATGGGTATGCCTGTGGTTACAACTTCCTGCCTTCACCTTAGGACACTGTCCTGTCCCTAGTTATGCCAACCTTCAAGGAAGGATAACTCAAGTTTCTATACCATTGATACTCTCTAGGTGCAACAAAATTCAGAGAAAGGGCTTTATGGAGGGAAGGGACCCTGGGGGGGTAAGAAAATAATGCTCCAGGGTTACCTTTGAAGAGGCAAAAAGTGTTAAGCAGGGGATGGATCACAGTAAAATATTGTGTATTACACTGTTGAAAGGTCAATTTGCTCTTGCTAATTAGTTTTCAACATCCTTGCCTTTCCCAGATCTATATTTTGCTGACTTTTTAAAAACATTAACATTAACTATTTTTAAGTGCATGTTTCACTGATCCTAGATGCATTCATCATTTTGTGCAACCTTCACCACCATCCATCTCTGTAACTCTTCATTCTTGTAAAACTGAAACTCTGTACCCATTTAACAGCTCCTTGTTCTCCCTTCCCCCCTCAGCTCCTAGCAACCACCATTCTACTTTCTGTCTGTAATTCTGACTAACCTGTTTTAAAAATACCATTTCTATTCCTTCTTTTTGTTTCTCGTATTTTCTTTTACCCTTTGCCATCTTCCCAGTCCACGCTCTGACCATTTCAGGATAGGATTTACTGTCTCAAGGAAGGAAAGCATGGATTTTTTGGAAAAAGGGTGGGATGGAAAGAGTGGGAAACTGAATTCTCAGCAAAGACAGCGTATTTTGGGAAAAACATGGTAAAAATACTGATTTCAGAGCAAAATTTCTTGTCTCTGAGATCTATAAAGGTTTTTGGTCTGGGAGTCAGGAAAGAGTTGGAGAGGAAATAAGAACTGCAAGTCGGGGTGCCTGGGTGGCTCAGTGGGTTAAGCCTCTGCCTTTGGCTCAGGTCATGATCTCAGGGTCCTGGGATCCAGCCCTGCATCAGGCTCTCTGCTCCGCAGGGAACCTGCTTCCCCCTCTCTCTCTGCCTGCCACTCTGCCTACTTGTGATCTTTCTCTCTGTCAAATAAATAAATAAAATCTTTAAAAAAAAAAAAAAAACTTTGCAAATCATGTAGGATTTCTGGAAGAACTAAGAGTAGAGTCCCCAAGAATATATGACTTTGTGATATTCTTAGGGAGACATGATTTTAGATGCCTTCAAGGAATTCCCAGAAAAGTACAGAAGCAGCAAAACGAGTCTCATGCACCCGAGTGTCAAGAATGTTGTGGAACAGAGTATATCTGGGTACACAGCTGTGTAAGATGTTCTGTAAATGATAAACTCCATTTGTTTAAAAACATCAGGGAAGCGGCAGTGATATATAGATGCCAAGGACCAGCCTTGACTGGAGAATGGAGAAACCTGAGATCTGGGATTGGAATGAGAAAGAAAAAAAAACAAAAACAAAAACACAAAGAATGGGATCTCAGCTAATACTGAGACAACTTTAATTGGTTTACAGCAGATATGTATGATTCAAGCACAATACAATCACATGGGAGTCACCTTGATCATTGCATAGAATATTCAATGGAGCAATCAAGGGACAATCTACTGGTGAATAATAGATTTCTCATTCAGTGCTGTTATACTGTGTTGTGTCAGATCAACTAGCTTAAGCCCAAATCTATTTTTCTGTGCTTACTTCATGCTGTGTGGCTTACATGCCTCCGCCCACTGCGGTTATGGCAGCACTTTAGGGCTGAACCGTGGTGGGTAGGGTCTCTAACCTGGCCCTAAGACCACAAGGACCCTGTCCGCTTGCTATCTGGTCACCAGCGTTGCTCCCTTTTATTTTTCAGACGAAGCTCATGGAGGCCAGATTGGAGCTTCGGGAGGGATCAGAACTCCGCTTGGATGCAGACTGGCAAAAGATACGCAAACAAGAAGACAAAAGTTGGCATGACAGCAGTCGAATAAAGAAAGGAAGTAAGACCCTTGGAGTGCAATAAATTTTGTGTATTATCAAATACTTATTTGGCAAATTCAGATGGATTGAACAATGGCCCAATAAGTTGTATCAGCAGATGCAATGGATACCTAGCAGGCAACAAGCACTATCAGGGCTAGAAAAAGCATTTCGGGTTCACTCTTAACTTTCTGACCTTCCAACAATTCCTGCACCTGCACTGTAAGGGTCTTCAGTTGCCCCAAGTTGGGATCGTTGCTTGACGGGTTGCTCTTGCATGAGGTGGCTGCTGTGGAGAAGCAGGCATCAGGGGTGTAATTCTCAGCCTCCGGAATGGCAGGATGAGGCATGGGGATGGAGCCAGAAGTTCTGGAGTGTGATCTGTTCCAAGTACCTAGGAGGTGCTCAGAGAGCCAGATGGGTCCATCAGTGTTTCTAGGAAAAATACACACATGCTCTTGTCCCCAAATTAAAACAGGATCAGGGCCAGACCATTGATTTGTTAAAGGATCCTTCCACTGCACTTAGGCATGATGTTTTCTGGGTGGAGACAATTTGAATTTGAGGGTTCAGGTAGAGAGGAAAGTTGAATGCTTTGATTTGTTTACAAATGAATATTTTTACATTTCTGTAAAGTCACTGATATATTAAGAAAAAGTTTCCTTAGTCTGGAAGAGCAAACATTAGAGAACCAGCAATGTTTCAAACAAGAGTCACAACACTATAATCTTTTAGTTCATTTAGTCTCATGTTACTAGTTATTATTCAGTTTGAACACAGCTTTAGTTAGTTCTGGAAATTCTTACTCATTTCAGTTCTGATCTTAAAGATATTGAATACCCGTGTTGTCCTAAAAGTCCTTTTTCTGAACTTCCTTAAAGATGAATCTCTTTTTACAGGAGAATTAGAACAATTAGAAATGACAAAACCTCAGAATGGACATGGTTCCAGTGATGAGAGTTTATAACAGAGGTGGCAAGGAAATCAGATTATTTCTGTGACATAAAACACTTCAACAGCCAAAATATCCAGTAATGATGACCTTGTATTAACACACTAAATTGTTAGGAATTGCATATTATCTTGAGAATAGTTACAGCATTTACCCAAATGCAACCTAAGGCTCATTATTTAACAGTACCTGCAGAGTAACTTAGCATACCAAAGAAAAAGTCTGAAGAGTTAAAGAGAATTCATTTACAATTTAAATCCTGGGAAGTTTGTTAAAACCTTAGGAAGTTATAAGCACAAGCCTGCATAGTATAGTATTACAGATCATTACAAAAATTATTTTTATTTAACCAAAGTGACAATATGAGATTTGAAAGGCAAATATGTAGGGTTCTATAGTTGTTAGCAAAATGTAGCGCCTTTAATACTGTGAAGTTTTAACCAAGTAACGGAAAAGACGGGATAAAAGACAAAACATAGAAACTGGTTTTTTTGGCAGACAAAAGGGAAAAAAAGAAAAATGTTTTACCATTTTGCTTACCATTTTGTTATCCAGAGCAGATTAACAATTCAAGAAAACTTGTCTTTAGAACAGAGAATTTCAGTCTTATACCAGTTTACCTTTAAAATTCATTCATTTCAATCTTAGTCCTGACCACACCTAAAGTTCCTTTCCAAAGATTTCCCTTCACAAACCTTCTACAACTTTCCTTTGCATTCAGATTTTGTCTCATGCTCTCTTTCCAAACTACCACCTTATTTAGGACAAAATTACCTTCTTTTACCTTCAAAAATGCATTCCCATTCCTTGTATCTTTCTTATATATCTCCTACTTTTCCACATACAGAGTTATTTCCTTTATTTCCAGTCTTATAGTTAGCAGAATTTTACACTCTTAGAAACCTTAGTCTCCAGAGAAGACTAAGGAGTAACCAGTTGGGAACTGTTACACCAGAAGTTTTAGAATGCAAATTTGGGAAGTCAGTTAAGCACAAAAAGCAGGTTTACCAACAGATTTAAATATCCTTAGTTTCTTTGCAGTAAGAAGTCAAAAGCACAGCCGCTGCCTTCGGCTCAGGTCATGATCTCAGGGTCCTGGGATCGGGTCCCGCATCGGGCTCTCTGCTCGGCAGAGAGCCTGCTTCCCTCTCTCTCTCTCTGCCTGTCTCTCCATCTACTTGTGATTTCTCTCTGTCAAATAAATAAATAAAATCTTTAAAAAAAAATAATAATGTTTAAGGGGCGCCTGGGTGGCTCAGTGGTTTAAGAAGTCAAAAGCACAAACCTATGTCCAAGTTTACAGTGATTTAGCATTTTATCCCACTTGGAAAAGACCTAGATGTCCAACAAATTTAATTCCATTTATCATCCAATAAGCACGTCAAAGTTTTGGGTTACCGAAGACTTTGAAAGCTATCTTAACAATTACCTATGAAAACTTTGAGACAATTAACCATCAGTTTAGTTACCTTTTTGCTAACAAATTTCAACAGATAACATGAACAAATTTATTTGAACTTCAGTTAATCTTGATAGAATAAGTTTCATGTTTAGTGCTGATAACTTTAAAGGCATGCCTATTTTAATTATACCAACAAACTTAACTTAGTTTAAATACTGAATTATGTTGCACCTGGGCCCACCCCACTTTCAATTTTTACCTGAGACCCGGGTGGGGGAATGTGGAGTTGGAGTTGTTAGGTCCAGGAGCTGCTCTTCTTGCTCCTTGACAGTGAAGAGAGGAGGAACCATGGTGCCGGAGGCACTGAGAATGGTATAGAGGTCAGTTATGCAGGCCACACCCAAGCTGGTGTAGAAACAAGAAAAGGAGGAGACAGAAGAGACGAAATGCTGCCAGAAGGCAGAGAAAGGGTTCCCAGTTTTAAAGCTCTTCAACTCCAATAGAGGAGCAGATGTCATGTTTTACCACCGACAAGAGGAGAGGGCTTCAGTCCATGTTGGGCCAGAGAAGACAGGCAATTTCCCTGAAACAAAGGGAGTTTGGGCAGCTGCTTGGATATATTCCTTAAGGTCTCCATGCCAAGGAAGACCAACCACAGCTGGCTCCAGTTACAGCCATCAACCTGGGAAATGAGTAAGGGAGAAGGCCCACATATTAGGAGGAACACAGAGAGAGAAAGTCTGAGTCCCCTTTGCTAAGGGTGGCCTGTGTATCCTCCAGCAGCCCGAGTTTACTAGGAGGAGGCTTCTTTGCTTATTTACATAGCTACCATCCAGCATGTCAGAAGGGGGCTGACTACTGGCTGCTGGGTTTGGGAGGAGCTGGGTATAGGGTCTTTCTGTTTTTGATCAAGAAAAACGTCCTCCTCCCGATGACATGCAGCAGCAGCCTCCTCAAGCTCCCCCTTGTCCAAGGGAGAGAGTTCATCAGACTCATGAGGAAGAGTATTAGAGAATGCAAAGGTGGAATAATGGGGGGGGGGTGCACTGTGGACCACAGGAATGCATTGTGCCAATGATAAGTTGGACTCCTAGGGGAACTTCTTTAAGTTATTTTTAGTAGAAGCCTCTATCCCTATAGCAGTTCCAGAAAGTGGTTGTAAAGAGCCCAAAACCTTTTCCAATTCATCGACCAGATCAAGGCAATCGTTCCAGGTTCTACAAAGAGAAAGTATCAACAGGAACCTTGGTGGGACCATGTACAGAATAATAATCTTTAAGCCATTCTCCTATCTTTTCCCAGGTAGGAAGATTAACTGCGCCCTCCTTAGAAAACCAGGGGTAAACTTCTTGGACAAATTTTAGAAATCTCTCTATTTGAGCATCACTAACTTTTGTTCCCTGAGACTTTAACATAGATTTAAGACCTGGTATGAAAAGCGACCTATCCTTGGCCTGTAGCTGTTTCATAATTTATTACTCCTGACGCACAATTGCTTCTCCATTTATGGATTCCGAATGCTGAGACGTCTCTACCCCCAAGGAGTTCCTCACGTGCTGTGCCATATGCCGATCCCGAGTACGCACGTCCTTGTTTGGGCGCCACCTGCCAAGGACCAGCCTTGACTGAAAGGAGAAACCCGAGTTCTGGGGTGGGAATGAGAAAGAAAAAAAAAAAACCACAAAGAAAAAGGGTTCGGAGGGTTGCAGCTAATGTCCAGAGAACGTTTATTGGTTTACAACAGCTTTATATGATTCAAGCACAATACAATCACGTGGGAGTCACCTTGATCATTGCACAGATAATTCAACAGAACAATCAACAGGACAACTACTGGTGAATAACAGCTTTCTCATTTAGTGCTGTTATACTACATCGTGTCAGATCAACTAGCTTAAGGGCAAATCTGTTTTTCTATGCCTACTTCATGCTGTATGGTTTACTTGCCTCTGCCAGCTGCAGGTATGGCAGCACTTTAGGGCTGAACTGTGGTGGGTAGGGTTGGTCTCTGACCTGGCCCTCAGACCACAAAGATCCTGTTAGCTTGCTCTCTGGTCACCACATAGATATAGATAGATATAGATATAGATATAAATATAGATACAGATATACAGATAAGATAGATAGATAGTGATATCTAGCTAGCCTGCTAGCCTTAAGAAGGACAAAGAAAAAACAGATGGTAAAGGAGTATCTTTATAGAGTGGTCAGGAAAAGTATCTGACAGTTGGAACTTTATTGATATTTGCAGGAAATTAGGGCCAAGACATAGTTATTCTGGGAAAGGCATTATGGGAGTAAAAAATGGGTGTAATATCCCAGACATGGTAACATGTCCAAGGATGTTGGAAGAATGATGATAACCTGAACCAGAGACTAGAGAATGCTGAGAAAGAGAGAGGTAGGCAATGAATTCATGGTGGTAAAGGGCATTAGATCACATAGAGCTTTTATAGAATTAGGCTTTTCCTGTGAGTGAGATGGGAAGCCCCTGGAGAATTTTAAGCAAGGGAAGAAAATGATGTAATTTATATTTTGAGAATATGTGTGGCCTAAAGGAAGCAAGGATAGAATTGGGGAGACTAGTTAGGAAGCTATGTTGAACAATGCAGGGAAGAGTGGAAGTTGTCTTGGGCCAGGGTGGTAGCAGCAGAAATGGTGAGAAGTGTTCTATTGTGTAATTATTTTAAGATAAAGTGAACAGAATTTGCTGATATAACAGAGACTGGATGTGGTAAAGAGAGAAGAATTCTGCCTAGACAAGTAGATACATGAAGTTGCCATTTACTGGGATGGGGAAGTCTAGAAGAGGAGCATATTGTAGCAAAGGTTGAATTGTTTTATACATATGCTAAATTTGAGATTTATAATTCTGGATATTATTTTTTTAAAGATTTTATTTATTTATTTGACAGAGAGAGAGGGAGGATCACAAGTAGGCAGAGAAGCAGGCAGAGATAGAGGGGGAAGCAGGCTCCCTGCTGAGCAGAGAGCCCGATGTGGGGCTCAATCCCGGGACCCTGGGATCATGACCTGAGCCAAAGAGAGAGGTTTAATCCACTGAACCACCCAGGCACCCCATATAATTTTGGATATTATACATTAAAGAGAAGATGTTGAACAGGGAGCAGAATTTAGGACATAGGCCTTGGATGAAGATATCCATTGAGTATTTCTAAACATCAAGTTGATAATTAAGGGATTGCTTATATTGCTGATCTACAATCAGATCACCGAAGAGCCTAGTGTAGATAAAGAAGATGTCTAAAGTTTAATTCCTATTCTAATATTTAGAAATCAGAATAGTGATGAAAGTGTAAGAAAGGAAAATGAGAAGTAGCAGCCTGGGAGATGAAGAAAGAATGCTAAAGGAGAATGATGTTCCAGAAATCAACTGACAAAAAAAGTAGTATAAAACACTGGAGTAATTAAATAGAGATACTACATTAAGGGAGAAGTGGATTAAAAAACAACAACTGAATTTAGCCAAAAAGGATATCAGTGGTGGCCTTGCTAACAGAAGTTCTACGAGGTGGAGACAAAAATCTTAATTGGTGTGGTTTTAAGAAAGAATGAGAAGAATGGACCTGGAGATGAATTTTATTAAAAAAGGAACAGAAGATTGGAGAATTAGGTGAAGGGGAATGAAGGATAAAATAAATTCACTTTTCAGATATGAAATAATTTATATATACATATATAAATTATATATAAAAATAAATATATTAAAATTATATAATATAATATTATATATGTATATATATATATTTATATATATTGATAGATAGATATTTTTTAATAATGTTTGGTCAGGTAAAAGGGAAAATTTTGATTCATGATCCATGCGTAACATTGAATAGTACAGGAGTCTGGATGAGTTGGCACATTGATAGGCAGGAGAATAAAAGTTCCAGCAAAGAGAGAGGGAAGAGAAAATCTGGGCATGGATGCTAGTTGGCTGATGGAGTTGGTGGGAGGACATGGCAGCTCTCTACTGATAGCTTCATTTACTCCTGAAATGAAAAAAGATCATCAGGTGAAATTTGGAAAAAAGGAAATGGTGTTGGATGTAGAGACTCATGGGAGTATCAGAGAATCACCTCAGTAAGTAGAAGAATGTACTGACCAGAGAAATGCAGTAGTATTTTGGGCTAGCACTGATATTGAGAGCTCATTTGTTATTTGATTTCACAAATATTAAAAGATATAATGTAACATGGTTTTAATTATTTAAAATTTCATTTATTTTTCCTTTGAGATCTGCTCAACTGCTCAGTTCCAACAATGAGTAAACAGAACAGTAGATTGAACCAGCCAAACCAGCATATCTGAGGGAGAGATAGGCAAGGAGCTGTGTATATTAGTTAAGATAGTGTAAACTGCTGTAAAAACAGATTCCTGATGTAATGCTTCAACGTAAAACAGATGTATTTCTCACACACATATGAGGTTGGGGGTTATCTTTTTCCCATTAGGTGATTCAGGAACCTATCTTTTGCTTTTGTGGCCTTGCTATACCCACCAGTCTTAACCTCAAGGTTTTTCTTGAAAGCTTAGAAAAGAAGACCAATTTTTAGAAAATATTCTGGCAATAGCACACATCACAGCCACTCACATTCTATTGGGGAGAACTAGTCTTATGACCCCATCTGCTTCCAGCATAAAGTAAAGTAGGTAAAGTAATTCCTGGCTGAATACTGTCTTGTTTGATTATGTATTTATTTCTCTAGAAGGGTAGAACAACTTTTGGTTGGCTTCTAGTTGTTTCTGCTATACTGGTTATAATGATTGGCATGGAACTGAACTAGATATGGAGGGAAGTAGGAATATGAAGGGTCATTAATGGCATTACATGGGATTGGAGAATCTGATGCTAGTGGAAGAATTGTTGAAATTGGACTACTAGAGGCAGTGGCCCAAAAAGATAGGAGGAGGTGGTCAATAAGTAGGATACTTAAAAGGATAAAGAAAAGTGACTGATTGGCTACCAGTTTAGAAGACCCACAAAGCTAGTGTTGAGTAAACAGAATAACTAAATATCAGAGCAGATATGCATTCTAATATCTGATTCAGATATTGCATTCTGCCAATGAAAATCTGTTCTAGAACAAATTTCTTATTTTCCCTGCATTTTAATTTTGTCTTGTAAAATAAAAATGCTGAAACCTCCTATTGGATTATTAGAAAATTAAGTGAGAGTGTGCAGATGACAATGACCGTAAAACTCTTTACTTTTTCATATTTCTAGCAGAATTTCAGGACACTGCTGACTACCATGAATTTGAAATTTTTATAAGCACGAGGGTGAAATCAGAGTTGGTTCTGACTTGTCATGTGTCTTCCCTGAAAGAACACAAAATAACTCTTCAAAAAAGATGTCAGAATATTAACATAGTAAATGGATAGTATAGGCTGGGGTAGGATAAATTATACTGATCTGTAATGTTAAAGAGCAGAACTCTGTCCCACTTTCTTAGAAAGAGTAATTCATTCCTGAGTTCTGGATTCTCTCCTCAGGCTTACCATACCAATGATATATTCAAATGAAGTTTAAAATATTTTGTTAAAATAAAACGTCTTTTCCTGTTTGTCATAAAATAGGACAGTAAGCGTCTTCTAAATTTGAATGAATATTTCCCAAGTTATGATATATAGAAGAGAAGATATGAACCTAAATTTGGGCCACAGTAAGAAATAAAACTACCAAAGAGGTAACTGTGTCTTCTCTACTTAAAAGAAGCGAGAAAATAAAAGAAAGATATTTGAAATTTCTCTTTCCCTTTCCTTTATCCCCATGAGAAATTTTTTATACTCTGACAGTAAAAAACAAAAACAAAAATGCCTGGAGAAATTTAGAAGATTGAGAGGCTATCAGGGTTTCCACTACAGGAGAGAGAATTTAGGGCAGAAGGTAATAAAATTTGCCAAGGAGAAATGAAAGGAGAAAGGCATTTGAGAGCCAATGAGGACTTGCCTGGATTTTGAAAAAAGATTTTGGAGGAGTTTTAAAAGATGTGTGAGAGATTTAAAAATATATAAATGTCAGTTGGGCTGCCATAATGAAGTACCTTACACTAGGTGGCTAATACAGAAATTTGTTTCTCACAGTGTTGGAAGCTGGAAGCGTAAGATCAGGGTGCCACCTGGCCGAGTTCTGCTGAAAGCCCTCTTTGGGCTGCAGACTGCCTACTTCTTATTTCCTCCCAAATAGGCAGAGATGGTAAGCATGCTCTCCTGTGCCTCACATAAGGGTACTAATCTCATTCATGAGGCTTTCACCTTCATGACCTCATCTAATCCCAATTACTTCCCCAAAGACCCATCCACTTATACTATTGCTTTGGGGGTTAGGATTTCTGCAGGTGAATTTGCAGAAGGCATATTCAGTCCATAGCACGTGCAGATTAAATTAGTGATGTGATGATGGTAGAAAGGAAAGAAGTAGCGGTGGGAATTGAAAATGATGGGCCAACAGTGATATTTAAGAGAGAGAATTGGCCTGGATGTCCATGATTTGGGTCTGATTTGATGCAGGAAAGAGGGAACATGCTCCTTCCTCTGTCTGAAATGCACGCACGCCCCCCCCCCCCAACCCTTTTCTGCTGTTCACCTTCATACTGTTTTTTGTCTTTGGATTTAAGCACAGTCCTCACTTCCTCGGGAAATCTTTCCCACTTGAGGTAGTGTTAAATGCTATTACAGAATCCCATTGATGTCCTTGTCAGGACTAGGGCTTCTCCTTATTTCATTACATTAAATCTTTCCCATTTAGTCAAATAGGAAATTTCAGCTACCTGAGAACGGGTACTGGTTTTATTCTGCTCAATACCTCACATATTCCTTGGTATATGGAACACATTCCATAAAATTTTGTTAAGAAGTTAATAACTGGGGACGCCTGGGTGGCTTAGTGGGTTAAAGCCTCTCCCTTCGGCTCAGGTCCTGATCTCAGGGTCCTAGGATCGAGTCCCACATAGAGCTCTCTGCTCCGCAGGGAGCCTGCTTCCCTTCCTCTCTCTCTGCCTACCTCTCTGCCTACTTGTGATCTCTGTCAAATAAATAAATAAAAATCTTAAAAAAAAAGAAATTAACAACTGGGTGTGTTCTTGGTTAAAAAAAAGAAAAAAAAATTGGTGGGGCAACCACTAGGGTAGTGCTGTCACTCACTGGGATAGAGTATGAACAGGTGGGAGAAAGCACTTCAGTTCACTGTTTGGTGTTGAGTTTGAGATTCCAAGGTGTCAGTGGCACCTGGGTGACTTAGTCGGTTAAGAGTCCAACTCTTGGTTTCAGGTCAGGTCATGATCTTGAGTTGTGGGATTGAGCCCTTGCTCAGCAGAATTTGCTTGAGATTCTCTCCCTCTGCTCCTTCCCCTGCTCTGTCTCTCTCTCTCTCTCTTTCAAAGAAAGAAAGAAACCTTTAAAGAAAAAGGTGCTTATAGGTCATGTCAGGAGAAATGTTGAGGCAGTCTTCAGGTATTATGGAAGTTGTACTTTAAATGCCAAGAAAAACAATTTAAAATTTATTCAGTTGGAGCAGGAGCTATAAAAAAAAAAAGCAAACAAAGAGCAAACAAAGTCACGGAGCATTAAAGAACAGCTTAATGAAATTCTGAAAAAGAGTGAATGGACAGAGAGGTAGGAAGATAATCTGGAGACATTTTTACAGAAGCAGAACTGACAAGGGAGAAGAAAACTCCACTGACATGCTTTCCTTCATAGAAGGAACTGGAGAAGAGACAGTGTGGATGTTGCAGCTTCTCATACCCAGTCTGTTACTTAGCTGCATAGTAGCGTTAATGCTTAATCAGAGGTTCCAACACATGAAGAAATTACTTCTCCTGTTTTTATTCATATTTATGAGAATCTGTACCTTATAATTTTGCCAGATATGAAATAGCCAGAGGCCTTAGTGACCAATCATTTAAATATATATTTGAGCCAATGAGACCTTGAGAAATCCAGACTCTACAAGATGTTACCTTAGAATATTTTTGCATACATTATAGAAAGAAATGGTTTTAAGCTAATTTGTATAATTTACTGGTATAATACAATGCAATTTATTAGGTTGAAAAATAAAATCTGATTTTTTTTTTCTCCTCTATCAGAAACCTATAAATTACAGAATGGTGATTTAGCTAATACATTTGTTAAATCAATATAGCTAAACTTTCTGTTTTATTTCTGTTAAAGTATTGAGAACAGTAGCATTTTTTTAATTGAGATATAACTGGCAGGTAACCTTGATTAAGGTGCTTTTTCTCTTCTTAAACTAACTAAAAAAAAATTCTCTTTGTTACTGTCCAAGCAAAATTTTATTTCTCATACAACATTTTAGACATTAATCAGAGACAAAGCTAATTCTGGCCAGGAAGGGCTATGCTTTAGAAACTAACATTTACAGTGCGCTTTTCATTTGAAAAGCCATTTAAGAACATAAATTAATCTTTACAACACTGTTGAGAAGTAGTTAATTACAGGAAGGGTGATCATTACTCCCATATTACAGATGAGTAAAACTACGCTGCAAGTTTAGCGACCAAATTAAAATTATTACTCATGTGGCAAATCATTTATGACTATCCCCATCTGATATTTCATGCTTCAAGTTTTTTTAATGCATAATCATCCCTTGGATGAATAACTGTATTGCTCTCAGGTCTTTAAGAGAGAAAATACTAAAGTAATAGGACAAGGCACATGGAGTTTGGTCAGTACACGACAGAATATCATTACCCTCTACTGCATACACAGTGGCGGAAAGAACTGCACAGCACTGACAGTCTTCATCACTTCCCAAACAGACGTCATATTCAATTAAGTAGAGAGCTCTCTGTCAACAAACTTGACATGCTCACCTAGGGAATGTCACAACCTCCCCCCAAATCAATATTCAAGTTATGATGGACTGACAGCTTCACAGATGAATGAGTGTCCCTTGATTGTTGCCTACTTTTGCTGCAGAACAGAGAAAAGTGCTCAAAGCATGAACAAACAAACTTAATTAAGCTTAAGGGATATGGCTGAGTAATGTAAATCCGGAGCAAACAAAGTCATGGAGCATTAAAGAACCGCTTAATGAAATTCTGATCAACAGGAAATAAAATGAAGAGCTGCTTCAACTGATTCAATAAAGTTGGCTCTTGGTGATTTAGGAAGGCAAAGGTTCACATGTAACCAGTTACTTGTGAGAAGTAATTTCCTAGACTCTAGACTAATGCATATCTTGAGAATCTCTATACTTTCTAATATATTTGACAAACTGCTGACAGTTTCCCCTTTCTTCTTTGATCTATAAAATGATTCATAACAGGCTCCAGAAATGGAAAGAAAAACATTTTAAAACTTTAAAGTAAAGACTAGGGTTATCAGAAAACACAAGTGCCCAGGCTCAGATGCTTTCTTTGACAGATGCCATTTTCTGGGCCCTCTTTTCTTCTGGTGGAAAGCTATTTCTTCTGACAGAGTTGGGGTCATCTAACTCACCTTTTTCATCCATTGTTTTATTCTCCGACTTCTCCTTTTAGACTCTCATCTTCTTGGGAATGTCACATTAGCCACTTCTTTGGGTTAAGATAGCTATGAACTAAATTAAACAGCAAAGGTTAAGACATCCATGAACTAATTTAAATTACAAATGATGTTATTAATTTATAACTTAGTGCAAGCTGACATGAGTCTGCTGGGAAACCCTTTTGAACAGAGAGTATTGTAAGGAAATTTTACTCTGAGAAAGGATGGACTAGGATAGTGATCCATGACATATATGTCCAGAGGATGCCATTCCTTTTTCTGTTCAGATATTATGCTACCTATAATTGTAGATTAGAAATGACTTTGTGCGGGGCACCTGGGTGGCTCAGTGGTTTGGGCTGCTGCCTTCGGCTCGGGTCATGATCTCAGGGTCCTGGGATCAAGCCCTGCATCGGGCTCTCTGCTCCGCAGGAAGCCTGCTTCCCTAGAAAAAAAAAAAGAAAAAAAGAAAAGAAATGACTTTGTGGGAAAAAATAAGAAAAGAGAGAGAGAGAGAGAGAATGAGAAACACAGAGATCCATTTCTATAGTTGAACACAATTTTATCCATAAGAAATAAATGTAAATAATAAATAATAAAATTGTGTTCCCATGCACCTATAAATGTATACTTTTCTTCCTTTGTAGGACTTACTTTTCAGAAGGGAAATAAAGGACAGATATTGTTTAACATTAACATATAAATTATAAAAACTAAAATAAAAACACAACTGGAAAAACTCATATGTCTAGCAGTTTCTCTAATATAATTCCGAGTCAGGAAGTTAAAAAAGAAGAAGAAGGAGGAGGAGGAGGTGGAGGAGGAGGAAGCGGCAGCAATGAGTGTTCTAAATAATGTTACAAACTTCATGCTGAATGACATGCGTCCATCTACAAACATTCTTTTGTTTTTCACTCATATTATAATTCTATGAAGTTTGGTTAAAATTTTCTAAGCCAGTATTAGTTAGATATAGAAATGTGACAGAAAAAGCATAATGGATATTCTGCTTTTAAGGATATTTTGATGATGACTCTGTCTTACCAACAAAAGCTTAAGCCCTTCCTCCACATATTTTTATCCATCATTCTCTCCTTTTTCTCAATTTTATGTCATTGTTGATTCAGCAAATATCGGGTGCATATATTAAATACACCCAGACATAGTGCTGGGCACTGAGGTTAGAAATATTTTGTTATACAGGAGCAGGGCAATTTCACAGGTTGTAATTTAGGCAGATATCTATTTTAAAAGACAAGAATGAATCTTCTTGGTATTGTGCATTTTTCCTTATTACTAGCTTTGAATATTTGGATGTGTTACTCAATATTTTGGTGCTTAGTTTTTTCTTGCATAAAATAAGGAAATAAGGGGCGCCTGGGTGGCTCAGTGGGTTGAGCCGCTGCCTTTGGCTCAGGTCATGATTCCAGGGTCCTGGGATGGAGCCCCCCACCCCTGCATAGGGCTCTCTGCTCAGCAGGGAGCCTGCTTCCTCCTCTCTCTCCGCCTGCCTCTCTGCCTACTTATGATCTCTGTCTGTCAAATAAATAAATAAAATCTTTTAAAAAAAATAAGGAAATAAGAGGAAATTCTTAAGCACCCAGTCAGCATCTGGTACATAATAGGCACAAGACATAAATCAGTGTCATTTAGTAGCAAAGACAAAAATTTTTGCCGTTCCAGAAATGTACCTATTTAAACCCAGTTTACCCCCAAAGTAAATTTTATTATCAAAACTTTATTACTTTTTTGTCTATCCCCAGTTTATTTCTGTGCTCTTTTCCCCTTTGAAAAGTTTCAAATATAAGGCACTCAAACTCAAAGATAAAGGGAATTCAAGTAAAAGTTGTGTTTTAGGGTCTTGAAAAACTGAACAATCCAATCTGTTTTCTACCAGCTGACGAATTCACTGTATTGTTTTTCAAATTTTCTACTTTTTATTATCTGTAGAAAGAATCTGTGCATTTAAAATTTCTGGCTTTTATGCAAATGTTAGGTGTTCATTACAATTCTGATCTTTTCCTTTTTACTTAGAAAAGAGAGCAGCAACAAACACATCAACTTCTGCCATAAAAATATTGATTTGGATTCTTTATGGTACATATTGTTACTTCTAGAATCATTATGGTGACTCACTAATTCCCAGAAGCAAATGTTCCTACTTTTTTAGAAACACAGCGAGCTATCTACAATGTCACCCAGAGCTGTAATTGTAATTATGGTTAAAAAATTCATGGCTTCAAACCAGTTAGATATGTTTGAAGATAAACACAGACATAAATGTGGCACAGTATTAGCACAATGCCTTGTCTCTTGAGTGCTGGCAAACATCTGTGTTGGAAAGAAAGAAGCAAATGCACAAGCAGGGCCTGGCTTCTCCAACTCCGCACGTGTGTTCCGAGATGACACACCAGGGTGTATGCGAACAAATATAGAGAGAACGTTGTGATCAGCACAAGTCATTACCCAAATCTCATGTGGGTTGCTGTTGGTGGTTTTGTTGTCAATTTGTGCCTCACTAGTTCTGTGGTCCTGAACAGAAAAAAAAAAAAAAAAAAAACTTAAATCAGAGTTAAAGGTAATAATACGAGGTTAATTCTAGGTATTAAAATGAAAGTTTATAGTTAAAATTTCTTAAAATAGTGAAAGATGGGTATCAATTCCATTTATAACGGAGCTCACTTTTTTGTTAATTCTAGCTGCAGAGCGTAATGACTCCAGATATTCTTCCCCCGTTGGCACTGTTTTTTATATCATAGACTTGAGTTACAAAAAGCTCTAGTCTTACGTGCTCCAAAATAAGTGCTGATTGTGTGTTGGAGAGAGTAATTGTATTCACCAAATTGCACTCCTGGGATTGGGTTGAATCAATCTGAGCATAATGTCCTTCATGGTGAGCTGCAGTAAACATTTATTAATTCACATTTGTGATATGATAAACTGTGCTAAGTGCTATGATATAATGAGGAGCAAAAATCAACAAGATTTCTTCCTGGTGCAGCTGGAGATCTTGTGGAAAAGAAAATTTTAATTATATGATCAAAAACTACAACTTGGAGTAGTGCTAAGATGAGAGGTGGTAGTACTAGCTAATAGCAGAAGAGAGGGAAGAATGATCCATGCTGAGGAACTGGAGAGAAATTGTATGACTGCAGTGCATAGACTGAAGGAGGAATATAACTCAAAATGAGGCTGGGGAAATACTTAGGAATCCAACTACGTACCAAATTTTGTTGTGAGACAAATGGGAAACTATGAAGGAAACATCACTATGGCTGTAGAATATGAAGAACAGAATTGATTCACAGGAGTCAGTGTAGAAGAAGATGAACAAGTGTGTAGTAACTAAATTGTCCTTACCCTGACAGAGGTCTGCATTTTGTCCCTGGCTCCTTTCAGGTGACCTCTAATCCCTTAGAATTTCCTGAGTGATAGGACTGTCTTTTTATTTATAGTGGGCTCCATGGATGATATCTGATAGTTTGTGCAAATAATGTGGTCCTTGATGGGCTCCTTGGGCCACATGATATCAGCCTGACTTCCAGAAAGGAGTGAGGTTGAGTTCAACCACATGGGCAATGAGTCAATCAACCATGCCTGTACAATGAGCTTCCTGGGAGGTTAATACTCTGTGTAGATTGTCACACACTGATACTGAGATGGTAACATATTCTGCAGGGACTGAGAGTCTGTCTTATGTGTCTTTTCTTTTGGGTGATTTTCCATATCCTTTCCTTGACATAAACATAACTATGAGTATAATAGGTTGTCATGGGTTCCATGTATTTTTCTAACGAATTTTCAAACTTGATGATGATTTTGGGAAACACTTTCTGTTAATTGTATGTGTTAATGTGGTTAGGCTGGGTGTACAGATATTTAGTCAAACATTATCCTAGATTTTCTTATGAAGGTATGTCTTGGATGAGATTAACATTAAGCCAATAGATTTTGAGTAAAGATAATTATCATTCCTTATCTAGGTGAGCTTCATCCAAGCAGCTGAAGATCTTAATAGAACAAAGGCTAATGAGGGAGCAAGGAGTTCTCTCAACAGACTTCCTTTGGACTCCAACTGCAACTCCTTTCTGGCTCTCTAACCCACTGGCCTACCCTATTGATTTGGGACTTACCAAATCTCCACAATTGCATGAGTCTATTCCTTAAGACAAAGCTCTCACTTGCTCTCATTCTCTCTCTCTCTCTCTCTCTACACACACACACACACACACACACACACCATCCTATTGGTTCTTTCTCTTTGGAAAACTCTGGCTGATGTAATTTCTAAACCTGCAGTTGGTGTAAGAAGTGAGGGTAGTCTGTATGGACTCTGACCTCTAACTGTAGTTGGACCTTTACTTGCAGTAGGGATCAGAAGTTTTGGGCAGACTTGGCAGTCAGGAGCACTTAACCTTGTGGTTTGGGTAACTCTGGGTAACAATTTAAAAGGAACTCCTGTAGTCCTAGAGAAGATGTGCTTTTGAAATAAATGGAATGAAATAGATTGATTTGAGAGGTATTTATTAAATAAGATCAATGGGACTTAGTGAGGGTGATGAAGAATGACAAAATTTAATGTTGACTAGGTCTGGGAGTATACAAATGTTCTCATAGGATCATTAAAAGAGTGTATAGTTTGCAAGGAATAAAGTCTATTTGGATAACTGGAGTATAAAAGTTGTGCTGGTCCACAGGTATCTTGAAAAAACAACAACAATAATCCTTCTGGTGGAGAGATGACTTTATCTTTTTTTTTTTTTAAGATTTTATTTATTTATTTGACAGAGACCACAAGCAGGCAGAAAGGCAGGCAGAGAGAGGGAGAAGCAGGCTCCTGGCGGAGCAGAGAGCTTGATGCGGGGCTTGATCCCAGGACCCTGGGATCATGACCTGAGCCGAAGGCAGAGGCTTAACTGAGACACACAGGCGCCCCTTGAGAGATGACTTTAATATCAAGAACTTATAGGGAGAATGCATTAAAGCCAACAGCTAAAGCCCTCATCACCTCTTCATTGTTTTATTCCCTCCACTTTTCCCAGCAAGCTAGAGAACCAGTCACGTTAGCTGACTCAGGATGAGCTAATCATGATGAGAACAGGCTTTACAATTTGAGGCACCTCCAAACAATGCTGGCTAGAAAAATGCTTGAGGAAAACCAACAAGAACAAACAATGGGTCTATAAAATTTGTGACCCATTTGAAAGGACAAACACTGACATTTTTATTTTCCTTAGAGACACCAAAAGCAGAGATCTTTAAAGAGAAAAGATTGTGGAGAGTAAGGGCAGAAATGATAGAGATAAGGAACTTGGGAGGTTTAAGTTAAATATCCTCTTGAGGGTGTAGGGGCCATTCCTTAGCTTTTTTCCTTATTCCAGTTGGTCAAGCGAGGAAGCTTCTTTGAAGTATGGCCTGTGGACCAAGGATACATGCTCTGATTCTGTCTTACCAGTCCCTGTCCCTCTATACTTTATTTATTTATTTATTTATTTTATTTGACAGACAGAGATCACAAGTAGGCAGAGAGGCAGGCAGAGAGAGAGAGAGAGAGAGAGAGGGAAGCAGGCTTCCTGTGGAGCAGGGAGCCCGATGCAGGGCTCGATCCCAGGACCCTGAGATCATGACCCGAGCCGAAGGCAGCAGCCCAAACCACTGAGCCACGCAGGCGCCCCAATACTTTAGTAAAGAACTGTTTAAATCCTCAGAGCATTTTCTGGCAATATTTGGGATAAGTGGAAAAGTGATAGCCTCTTCCCCTTGGGCACAGGCAAACCCTGGTAGCATCATTTGTGTGGATCATATGTCATGGAACATCTTCTTTTGTGGAATATTCTTTTTTTTTTAAGATTTTATTTATTTATTGGACAGACAGAGATCACAAGTAGGCAGAGAGAAAGAGAGGGGGAAGCAGGCTCACTGCCGAGCAAAGAGACCGATGCGGGGTGCGATCCCAGGACCCTGAGATCATGACCTGAGCAGAAGGCAGAGGCTCAACCCATGGAGTCACCCAGGTGCCCCTTGTGGAATATTCTAATTAAAGAAATAATATGGGAAGTTATTCTTCTTGTCCTTTCAAATTCTGAATGTGTCGGGACACATTCTATGGGCCAAGAAAGAACAGTGTTACCACATTCACTAAGGTTGCTTTTTTCATGTTTTGATTTAGACAAGCTTCTAGCCTATCAAGTCCTTTGATGATAAAGCACAATAAAAGTGTTCTTTTTTTAAAAAAAGATTTATTTATTTACGAGAGAGAGAGAGAGAGAGAGCACTTAAGCAGGAGAAGGAGCAGAGGGAATCTCGAGCAGACTAGCCTCTGAGCCACTGAAGGCAGAACCCTACTCAGGGTTTGATCTCATGACACTGAGATCATGACCTAAGCCGAAACCAGGAGTCCAGAACTTAACTCACTGTACCACCCAGGCACCCCAAGAGAGTTCTGATTATACTGTCATTGACAAAAAGCTATGAACTTCTTGAGTTGGTATACACACTTATTTTGCAGGTAAAGGAGGAGAGGTGTCAAGACATTCCAGATGGAGACAGAATGACTCTATATCAATAATAATGTGAAGAGGGTTCTGAAGTGGGAGTCAAGAGACTGAATACTGATATTACTTGTGCATAGTGTCCAATAATGATGCTAGTGACTAGGGAGCAACACCAGTGACCATAATCAAAACAACAGAAAATTCCATAGCTTGACCACTAACCTCAGGCCATGATGCATGATACAAGTCTGTTTGACTGCTCTTCCAAAGAATCTAGAAATTTCTCATTGTTATAACAGTCTTGCTGAAAAGAACAATTACAGTGAGCAAATTGAGTCCAAGTAATGGTACACATAAATAGTCCTTGTTCTAAGTAACTTTAATGATGAGAGGAGGTTTTATGAAGATTAGGCTTGAGAAGTATTTCTGAGGCAAAAATTCTAGTGATGTATGTATCAAGTAAATTTGTTTACGGCAGAAGTTGACTATGCAGAGCTTTTTAAATGTGTCCAAAATGTGATTTATCAAATTATCAAAATGTGTTACTATATTGCACATGCTTTTTAGTATTTTAAAATTGTTTGTTAGTTGAAGATTACATGGGTTGTGCTGTTTATGTATGTAACATGTATTTAACATGTATTTCCAAATTTTCACAAACACATATAATAAATAGATACCTGTCCTTGTAAAATTCTATTTACTGTATATTCCATTAATGCAGTACACATATTTCTGCACTTATTGTGGAAAATGATGGAGCCTCGGGTGTCTACTGTATTTTAACAAGTATTTCCAAATTCTTGCAAACACATACAATAAATAGATACCCTGTCCTTGTAAAACTCTATTTACTGCATATTCCATTAATACAGTACACATATTTCTGTGCTTACTGTAGAAAATGATGGAGCCTCAGGTGTCTACTGTAAATATCAAATTATGTTCAGGGTTATTTTTTTTTTTAAGATTTTATTTATTTGACAGAGAGAGAGACAGAGATCACAAGTAGGCAGAGAGGCAGGCAGAGAGAGAGAGGGGAGGAAGCAGGTTCCCTGCAGAGCAGAGAGCCCGATATGGAGCTCGATCCCAGGACCCTGGGATCATGACCTGAGCCGAAGGCAGAGGCTTTAACCCACTGAGCCACCCAGGCACTCCAAGCGTTATCTTTATCCTTATTTTTAATATAGACTTCTCATGAGAAAATACTATAATGACACACCTGCTTCTTTAAACCTAGTATGTTTCATGTAAAAATAAGGGATCAATTATCATTTCAGCAGGGAGATTAAATGTTGTTTGATCATCTTAAGGAAATATCTCTCTTGCACCATTTTGGGAGTCTGGTAGCTTAACAGCTTAAAGGATATGCTTTTCAAAAATAGAGTCTATTTAGTCAGGAAACCTTAAGAACATGTAATTAAGGACATTTTGAACTTGTTTAAGCATTTTAGGATTCAAAATGTACCTATAAAAGTCAATTATTTAAATTGTTCTAAGGCTACCTGTCCTTCACTAGGAAATTGTCATTAAACGGACGACTTAAATTTGACCATTGTGAGTTTGTCAGGTTTGGTGGAAATGTTAGTGAATGGTAGTAATTACGATGGTAAGTTCTTCTAAAGATAGTAAGTAGTCTTTCTTGCTCTTTCAGTTTGCACCATGATCTCTGCCTGCACAAGCTGGCCTCAGGGGATTGGCTCATTATATGAAACTAAACCTCACCCACCTAAGTTAGCTAGTACTTTGTGAAACTGGGGCATGCAATATTAGTGTTATAATATTCACCAAGCAGAATAAAAGGATACCTCAAAGCATGTGTTAGACTCAAACTCCAAAGACATTAGCAAATACAATCAGTAATACTGCCTTTCCCTTCCTTTTTTCTTTTTTCTTTCTTTCTTTTTTTTTTTTTTTTGAAGATTTGTTTGTTTATTTGAGAGAGAGAGCACAGACGAAGGGAGGAGGGAAAGAGACAGAGAGAATCTAGAGCAGACTCCCTGATGAGCATGGATCCCAAAGCAAGAGCTTGATCTCAAGACCCGGAGATCATGAACCACTTAAGGTGAAACCAAGAGTCCCAGGCTCAACCAACTGAGGCACCCAGATGCCCCCTTTCTCTTCCTTTTTAAAAGCATTTACTAAATTGAAAAACACTAAACAAATATTAGTTACTATTATTTATAGATCTTAATTTCCAGAATGTTGCCAACATCATAAATTGCTCATATATATTCTGTAAGGTAGTTGTAAGGTGAGCACTCCACCTTAATACATCTAATAGATGACAAAACCAGCCCAGACAGCTTATGAAGCTTCCTGAATGAAGTTCATACTGCAGGCCAGGAGACAATGAGATTAGAACTCTTATTTGTGACTTTTATTTCAGAACTGTTTTCATATTATAACTAACATTGATTTTTTTTTCTTAAATTCACTATTTGGCTTTCTTTTTTTTCCCCCCAACAACATATTTCTTTATTTATTATTTTTATATATATTTTTATTGTGTTATGTTAGTCACCATAAAATACATCATTAGCTTTTGAAGCAGTGTTCCAAGCTTCATTGTTTATGTACAACACCGTGCTCCATGCTATACATGCCCTCCTTAGTACCCACCAGGCTTACACATCTTCCCAGCTCCCTCCCCTCTAAAACCTTCAGTCTGTTTCTCAGAGTCCACAATCTCTCATGGTTTTTCTCCCCCTCCGATTTGCCCCCATTCATTTTTCTTTCCTTCTCCTAATATCCTCCATGCTATTCTTTATGCTCCCCAAGTAAGTGAAACCATAGGATAACTGAATTTCTCTGCTTGACTTATTTCACTCAGCATAATCTCCTCCAGTCCCATTCATGCAAAAGTTAGGTATTCATCTATTCATCCTTATTCATCTTTTCTGATGGCTGAGTAATTGTATATGTGGACCACATCTTCTTTAACCATTTGTCGGTTGAAGGGCATTCTGGCTCTTTCCACAGTTTGGCTCTTGTGGCCATTATTGCTATGAACATTGGGGTACATATGGCCCTTCTTTTCACTACATCTACTAACACAGATTTTTAAAAAATATTGATTCTTGAACTAAGTCTCTACTCTTACTTGTGAAAAGCTGCCTCAAATTGATACATAGACATTCCAACTTGTCTACATATAACAACAAGAATATCAAAAACACCAATGGAACCTTGAAGTCCCATTGTGTCTCAACTCAGTAATGAGCAAATCCTGGCAAAGAGAGGCAGGGAGAAGCTCCATGATTCCTTAGGTTACTGGTGACAAAGACGGGACTCGAGTGGGTTTTGTTGACTTTTCAACCATGATAAAAGTTAAAAGTTGTGCCTAAAGAGTATCAGTGACATGGGAAGGAAAGGGTAGAATGGGGAAGTACATCAGTACTGGGTGGGTTCAGTGAGGCTTTGACCTCAAGGGCTTGCAAGTAAGGGAACAGGATGGTCGCCTTTTCTTGCAGAGCCACTTTCCTTTTGCTCGACTTAATTTTGTTATTATCCTATAGAAAGCACCTGGCCCAAGACTGAATTAAAGACAATCATCATAATTCCATTTCTCTTTGCCAGTGATTAGATTGGTGGTGGCTGTGTGGCCCAGGAATAGCCAACAAGATATAAGGGAACATTTTCTGGAAAAGATTACCAGATCTAGCAAAAGAGAAATATAAAGAGAAAACTTCCTTGCCCTCTTCTTGGCTTTGAACTTACTTGTGTAATGATGTAATGTTTGGAAATACAGTAGTCTTATTTGACTAAACAGTATCCTTCTAAAGAATGAATGGGTCAACCGGGAAATTAAAGAAGAATTGAAAAAAATCATGGAAACAAATGATAATGAAAATACAACGGTTCAAAATCTGTGGGACACAACAAAGGCAGTCCTGAGAGGAAAATATATAGCGCTACAAGCCTTTCTCAAGAAACAAGAAAGGTTTCAGGTACACAACCTAACCCTACACCTAAAGGAGCTGGAGAAAGAACAAGAAAGAAACCCTAAGCCCAGCAGGAGAAGAGAAATCATAAAGATCAGAGCAGAAATCAATGAAATAGAAACCAAAAAAACAATAGAACAAATCAACGAAACTAGGAGCTGGTTCTTTGAAAGAATTAATAAAATTGATAAACCCCTGGCCCGACTTATCAAAAAGAAAAGAGAAAGGACCCAAATAAATAAAATCATGAATGAAAGAGGAGAGATCACAACTAACACCAAAGAAATACAAACTATTATAAGAACATACTATGAGCAACTCTACGGCAATAAATTTGACAATCTGGAAGAAATGGATGCATTCCTAGAAACATATAAACTACCACAACTGAACCATGAAGAAATAGAAAGCCTGAACAGACCCATAGCCAGTAAGGAGATTGAAACAGTCATTAAAAATCTCCAAGCAAACAAAAGCCCAGGGCCAGACGGCTTCCCGGGGGAATTCTACCAAACATTTAAAGAACTAATTCCTATTCTCCTGAAACTGTTCCAAAAAATAGAAATGGAAGGAAAACTTCCAAACTCATTTTATGAGGCCAGCATCACCTTGATCCCAAAACCAGACAAGGATCCCACCAAAAAAGAGAGCTATAGACCGATATCCTTGATGAACACAGATGCGAAAATACTCAACAAAATACTAGCCAATAGGATCCAACAGTACATTAAAAAGATTATTCACCACGACCAAGTGGGATTTATTCCAGGGCTGCAAGGTTGGTTCAACATCCGCAAATCAGTCAATGTGATACAACACATCAATAAAAGTAAGAACAAGAACCATATGATACTCTCAATAGATGCTGAAAAAGCATTTGACAAAGTACAACATCCCTTCCTGATCAAAACTCTTCAAAGTGTAGGGATAGAGGGCACATACCTCAATATCATCAAAGCCATCTATGAAAAACCCACCGCAAATATCATTCTCAATGGAGAAAAACTGAAAGCTTTTCCGCTAAGGTCAGGAACACGGCAGGGATGTCCATTATCACCACTGCTATTCAACATCGTACTAGAGGTCCTAGCCTCAGCAATCAGACAACAAAAGGAAATTAAAGGCATCCAAATCGGCAAAGAAGAAGTCAAATTATCACTCTTCGCAGATGATATGATACTATATGTGGAAAACCCAAAAGACTCCACTCCAAAACTGCTAGAACTTATACAGGAATTCAGTAAAGTGTCAGGATATAAAATCAATGCACAGAAATCAGTTGCATTTCTCTACACCAACAGCAAGACAGAAGAAAGAGATATTAAGGAGTCAATCCCATTTACAATTGCATCCAAAACCATAAGATACCTAGGAATAAACCTAACCAAAGAGACACAGAATCTATACTCAGAAAACTATAAAGTACTCATGAAAGAAATTGAGGAAGACACAAAGAAATGGAAAAATGTTCCATGCTCCTGGATTGGAAGAATAAATATTGTGAAAATGTCTATGCTACCTAAAGCAATCTACACATTTAATGCAATTCCTATCAAAGTACCATCCATCTTTTTCAAAGAAATGGAACAAATAATTCTAAAATTTATATGGAACCAGAAAAGACCTCGAATAGCCAAAGGGATATTGAAAAAGAAAGCCAACGTTGGTGGCATCACAATTTGACTAGAAGAGAAAATCAGGAGGTCCTTGAAGAAGTTTAACTAATGCCTTACATTATTGAGCTGCTGCACTGGCTCTGAAATCTCTATCAACAGACATTTGTTTAATGAGAAAAATAATTACATTTTGCATAAGCCACCTTTAGGCAGGTAATATATTACTTATAACTAAAAGCTGCCATAATGTACCCTAGTTCCCTTAGTCTCCCTTTGCCTTGCGTCCACTCTTTGACCTTATCTGTCTTACTATGTGCCCTGGAAGGGTGACCCTTGTGGACTATATCACCTGAAACTTTTTGCCCTGTGGTTTCTGGCTGTGATAACTGTGCTCCTGCTCAGCATAGTTCTGACCATGCTGTGCTCCCTAAGATGGTGGTTTCTGTATGTTAGCCTTTATTTCGTGACGATAGCTCTCAATAAGACTTATTGACTATTTTCTTTTCTTTCTTTTTCAGGCCAAGGGGAATGATATCAGCCTTTTGCTATTTCTTCTTTTTACAGGTCCCCAAATTTTGTGGATTCCTTTAGCCTCAAAATATCATTTCTTCAATAATAATTCTCAACGGAGACTGTTAACTGTCTCTAATTAGGACCTGGATGATACACACACTTTCTAAAAGCTTTTAAAAATGAATCTGAATAGAATTATGACATTTCTTTTTTAAAAGCAGAGTAATTTTAGGGGCCTGAGTGACTCTGATGGTTAAGCATCCAAGATTCAGCTCAGGTCATGATCTTGGGATTGTGGGATTCCGCTCTACACTCAGTGAGGAGTCTGCTTGAGAGTCTCTATTTCCCTCTCCCACTGTACCTCCCTCCTCATGTGCATTCTTTAATTATGTAATTAATTAGTTAAAATCTTTAAAAAAGAAAACAAGCGGAATAATTTTAGGCCAACACATGTTTATGATCAGGGTGGAAGTCCTACCCTGTGTACTCATTTGGTAGGACTGCAGACAGTGTAACACAAACTGGGTGGCTTAAACACCATTAATTTGTTGTCTCAGGTCCTTGAGGCTAAAATCCAAGATTGAGGTATTGGCAGGGTTTATTCCTTCTGAGAGTCATGGAGAAGAAACTTTACCATGCCTTGCCTAGCTTCTGGTGAATTGCTGGCAATTTTTGGCATTTTTTGGCTTGTGGATGTATCACCCTAATCTTTGCTTTCATTTTCATGTGACGTTCTCCCAGGGTGCATATCTATGTCCAAATTTTTCCCTTGGTAAGAAGCTAGTCATACGAATTAAGGCCCAACACACTCCAATATGACCTCAACTAAACTAATTACATCTTTAATGACCTTATTTTAAAATTGAATCACATTTTGATGCCCTGGGGGGTCTTCAACATAATGAATTTCAGGAGAACATGGTTTGATCCATAGCACCCTGTCTAAAGAAACCAGTATGAGCTAGTTCTGCCATAGAACAGAAAAAGGATTTAGAAAAACTTGTCAAACACTTGCTGTGGTTCATGAGACCCTGGACTAGGGATATAAACTTTCCACATAAACTCTACATTTGGTGTAGTAGACACAGCATCATCTTAAGCATGGGTATCTCACATAACTTTAACCTTATTACCAAGAAATATTCTATTATTTATCTGGCCATTTAAAATGTAAACATTTATTGAACATTTAAGGCACTACTCAGAAACTTTACATGTTTTATTGAATTTGATATTCATAATGGTCTCATAAGATACAATTATTAGTATCAAGTTTTTCAGATAAGTAACTAAAGTTTTGGATCAAGGCACTTGACCAAAGTTTCCTTGGTTGGTGAAGCCAGAATGGTAAAGCCAGAATGAAAACCTTAGACCTCAGACTTCAGAATGAGCATTCCAAACTACAATACTTTATTTGGCCACAACAAGAGAAAGTGATTGTTAAGGATGTTGGGACATCTTGGCTTTTCAGTGTTTTATTTGTTTGTTCAAATTGTGCAACTGGAAATCCCGTGTGCACATCAGTATCAGTACTTTGTTAAATGCTGGACCGTCCTAGGACTGATGTTTTATGCTGTCAATTACAGTTCCCAGTACTCAGGTCTGAAGTTCACCGGTGGCAATGTCTCCACTCATTTTCTTTAGAGGAATAGACAGTGGAGTTACTCTGAAAAATATTTAGCTAATAACAAAACAAACAAACAAAAAACAAAAAAATGAAACCAAAAACCTGCTAACATCCTAAGTATAATTTTTGTAAGCTTCCTTAAAAAAAACTTCTTCATGTTGAATATGAAGGAAATATTCCTCAATACCACTCATACCCAACCACATAAGAAATTATAACCTTCTATAGAAGCCAACTAAATGGGAAACTGTGGAGGAGTTAATAGGAATTGCTGTTTGGATTAGGAGTTAGGATATTTGATCTTTGGCATTGCCTGCCCATGCAAAACAAAAACAAACAAACAAACAAACAGACAGACAAAAACACTGTGACAATCTGCTTCCCTTTCATTCAGCGGGAAATAAACAAGCAACAAAAACAGATACATTGTAAAGCAGATCAAATTGGAGGATTGAAAGATGAACATTGCTCCAGGAACCAGACATTTCAACCTAAATTGCTTTTCTTTTCACATATTGCTTACTAAAGTGTGTAATTCCTTACATTTGGTCAGAGAAAAATTGCCTTATTGAGCCAGATAAACTTTTCAGGTAAATCTTGTTATCTTTAAGGATGATTAGATGTCTATGGTCAGAGTAAGTTTTGCTACTGTTTTACCATTTCTAATGTAATTTAAAGGCTTTGATTGCATTTCTAGCCAATATCCTCTCCTTTCATCCTCTCATAATTGGGCTTCAGAGACTTGAGATTCAAACTGGTCTTTATATAAAGTCATAAATGGAAAATTTGTGGATGTCAAATAAAACAAAGTGTTGGATTCTCAGTAGTAAGGAGATTTGGAGAGATGAGTGTCCATGATGTGCCAGCCAATCTCTTTCACATAGGTGAATTCCCTTAATTCCCTCAACAATTGTTTGAGATAAGTATGCTTACATTTACCAGCTTTATGAGGATGCTAGCATTCAAAGACATTAAGTTGTCGAGGGTCTCATAGACAATAAACAGTAGAGGTAAGAATATATATCTATCTATATCTATCTATCTATCTATCTATCTATCATCTATCTTTCTTAGTTCTGATCTTAAACTCTTATGAGATAGCACATTGCATATATATAAAATTAAATTCCTCACCAGATATATTATATAACACAGTGTTTCAAAAATTATGCCTGTAGTAACTGCACCAACCAATTTACATAAGTACATTTCCTTTCTTCCTTCTCTCCTTCGTCTCCCTCTCTTCTTCCTTCTTTTCCAACATATTTATTATACACCACGATGAACCAGGTCATATTTCAGTTTCATGGGAATGTGGGTTCATTGATCCATATTTCTTAGGGGATGACTGCTGACTCATAAGGTAGCAGGCCTCAGAGAGCAGAGACCTAGGACTACATAGTAAACGAGCTAGGGACTCATATCCCCACTGCTCAGTGAGAGCATGTACATCTGGTGGGAGAAAAGGAAAATTTGACAACGACTCACAGTCTAGGTACCTCTTAGAGAGAGCAACATGGCCAGTCCTCTTTATCACACCGAAATTTTATAGGTAATAAAATAATTTTCGCTAACAGAGCGAATTTAAGGCTTAAATATGATGTTGTGTTGCCATCTTTATACTTCTTGGTCAGGTACTTCTGTGTTTAGAAGTCAGCCTGGGGATGGCAGAGATTGAATGTGGGGATGTAGCTGCTGGGCAGTCCTTTGCCCCACATCTCTAGAGTCAGATTTAATACATTTTTGACATACTACCTCTATGCCTGCAAATGCTAATTAGAAATCAGTCTCTGATTTTTTATATATCATGATATACTATAATTATACTTTATTATTTTTTACTTTTGTCCATTCACTATTCATAAACTAACTATAAAGTTTAATTTTTTCTCAGTTCAGTGGTAGGCTCTGGAATTAAAGAAGAGAATAAAAGTCTAGAAAAGTCTCTTTTTCTGAATGCCATCCAAAATTTGACTGGAGTATGCTTGCTGTATTTTCACATTTTCTATTCAGCTTTCAGCAGTAAGCATATCGATGGGTATTATCAGAATATGCATATCAATGTATTTAACAGAAATCAACATTTTAACATGTTTCCTGCTCCTAGAATTTGAATATTGAATTATTTTATTGATGTAATACATTACATGATAATATAAGACATGTGCTTCAAAAAAAGTACTCAAGGATCTACCATTCAGATTTAAGTATTGTACCAAAAAACTCTTTGGGGAAAGTCCCAAGACACCACTTAAAAAATCTTGAGAGGAGTCCGAGATGAGTTGATTGCCATCTTGAGACAAGGCAGTGCTGAACTTTGTCAAGATTCAAGTCCGTCCAATTACCTTTGTGTTCTGCACTTTCAGAACTTGATTTAGCATTCAACACCATCTCTTGGCATTTGAAGATCTGTCGAACTAAACAGCTCTGTTTTAGACACATGTTTTGAAAAGCCTCACAGGCTCTCAGTTTGCACATACAGTGTGTCTTTTAAATATTGTAACCCTGAAGGAGCACTGAGATATTATTTTCATAAAAGGAAACTAGAAACCAGTGAAGCTTACATAGTTGTTGTCCTCATAGGAAAAAAAAGAATATACTCCTTGCCTTATTTTCACACTGTAATGGAGTTCTGCCATTTTGAGATTGTAAGCTCAATTTTTTTTTTTCCCAAATAATTTGAAGCCAAGATATGGGCTTGCTTCATTTCTCCCAAACCCTAAGAGCCTTTCAACCAGAAAGTAAATGTTTTCTCAAAAATTTGAAATTCTGGGACACACATTTGCCTATTATTTGTAACTCAGAATTACAATGAATATTATTGGTAACCTACAATAAATTCAAAAAGACTGGTGATAACACAGAGCTTACTACAGTTTGCGCTTAAAAAACAGAGTATGAACAATAGGAAAAAAATCATTTTTGTGGTTTACTTTCTGTTATGCCATGGTGCTATCTATATTTGTAGTTTAATATTAAACCCTTTCGAAGATAGGATACTATCTTATATACTAAATAAAATTTCTTCTCAGACATTAGAACATAGTATTTACAAAAGCTATGTTTTATAGTGATTGATCCAGCTAATTCATACATTTTCCTTCTATCCTCTCCCCCCCCCCTTTCTCCTGCAATTACTCCCTTTCTCCTTCCTTGACTTTGTCCTTTCTTTCTCTCTTTCTGTACAACGCATTTATTGTGTTCCACAATGAACCGGGTCATATTCCATCTCCATGGAATACACGTCCTTTGATCCATAATGCTTTCAGGATGATCTTTGTCTCATTCCAGAAGTTTCAGAGCTTCAGAGATCAGAGACCTGGGCCTAATAAACTTTTCAGTTTAGAAATCTCATTTTTGTTCTCTACCTGTTTCCATGATGGATGTATATGAACCATTCCCTTCTAGGGATAAATGTCTCTTAGCCTTTTCTATTCTCTGGACTTAGTACTGCATATATAGATCTGAATTCTATAGATGTTACTTAGAATTCTGAATCTAAAAACCGCAAGCTTACATTAGAAATTTGATTAAAGGAAGAACATTTTAAGGGGCAAGATCGTGGGACTGGAGTGGTTCGGTGATTAAATTTTGCACATTCCTTTTTAGCCTAGTTAATGCCACATGTTTCTAGCTCATATCCAACAGAGATGAGCACCTTAACGGGCTTAGCAGTAATTCACACTGTCAGCTCATAAATAAAATCACTGACATTGCACGATAATAGATAACATTATCTAGAAGAAAAAGATTGGCACAGAAGAAGAGACAAAAAGAAAGAATATCCTGAAATGTGACATTTCCATGGTCTTCTCACCACAGTCTTATGAGGGTATTTGTAAAGATAGGCAAATTATTTGAATTCATTTAGTTCATAGGTAAGTAGAGTGATAGTCATAAGTTAAAAATTGTATTTTATTTTATTGATATTTTTCTTTTAATTTTAGAACCATATCTCGAAGTCTATACTCACTCCATTATACTGTGTTGCCTCTCATACTGATATGATTCTTCCATTTGCTTTAGGCTGAGGCATACATATTATAATTATGTATTTTTCCGTCTTTTCATATTTACTGAATATCTGCTATACATAAGGCATAGATTTATAAGAAATGCAAAAGTGAATGAAGTAACAAAATGTAGTTGATTAATTGTTGGAATCAGCTAGACTTGGATTGAATTACCATTATTATTATGGAGACTCAAGCTTGTAGTGGTAATAGTCATGCATCAATGGAATATAACAGTGTCAAAAGTAAGCACATTTGTAGTGCCATATGAATATGAGAAGAAATAAATGCTCAGAATTCACTGGAGGGAAACTTCACAGTGTGTGTTTGTGTGGGTGTATCTTAGTGCGTGTGTATGTATGTGTTTATATTTAGTTGTTATATATCTATATACATAAATCTGTCTAGCACAATCAGTCTAAGAAAGACACCCATGTCTTTGGAAGTCCCCTTGGAATTATTAAATTATATAGACCATTTCTACAATTTTGCTATATTTAAAATAAAACTGCTAAAAATTTAACAACATTTAATAATCCTAATATAACACCATGTCTTTGCTTTACTTTCTAGAATGGGGTATACATTTTAAAAATATGTATAAGTGGAGTAAAAATATTCTCAATTTATTAAACAGAATCTATTGTCCAGGACTCCCTTTTAAAAGTTGTTAACCTCAGTGCTTTATATCCTGTCTGTTGAGTAACTGGAAGAGGAAGAAGAGACATAAACTCATTTAGAAACATATTACTGGTTTATCCCATTCCTGCCTCTCTTGGTTTCCTGTGCTATCTTGGCCTGAAACAAATCTTAAGTGCTATACTGAGTGTGTTTTCCTATCAGGTTGCAAACCAGCAGCTGGAGGGCCCCCTATGTATTTTGTTTGACCATTCAGTGTTAGTCTACACAGTATTTATATTCTTAATTAGAACTGGGATATTTTAATTCATATGTAAATAATTGACTTTTCTTGAAAAAAAAATTAATACCTGTGAATTTTTTTTCAAACATGCTGATTACTGGCTGATTACCTTCCCTGTAGTTTGTGGTAGTACCCACCATTTCCTACTGTATCCTAACACTGAGACCAAATGTCATTTGCTGTTTAGCAGAGTACTAGTGCTGTTAGTTTTCTGATTGTTAGGTGAGAAGGAAAATTCAATATTTCTTATAGTTCTGCCTCTATGTAATAGAAGGCCAATTTTGCATATTCATATTATTTGCCTTCCTCTAAAATTACATGGTGTTAGGGCTCTTATGTTATTGGATAGTTAACCCAGTAGCGTGAAAAGAATCAAGAAGATTTAGAACCTGATGGAATTGGGTTCAAATCCATTTGCCATTTACCAGTGACATAACAGTATATGACTTAAGTGAAGTGGTTTAACCTTGCTGAGCTTTGAAGAACCTAAAAAAGTCTTAAAAGTATCCCTTAACCAATCCAGGACTCAGCCAGTCTAAAGTCCATTCTTACATCTCCTATTAGGAAAATATCCAGTGGAATGATGTCTGCAACATCATTGAATCATTACAAATGCAAAATTTGACAAGTTCACATATCCAACAGATATTAGAATTTCAATACCAAGCAACCAATAAATAATTGAAGCCTTGGTTTTATGAGTGTATCTCCCTAACCAAGAATGCTGAAACACATTAGAAAGAATTAAACACATGGAAAAATCACAGACTTATATTCCTTTAGCAGAGTATATGGCAGTCATCATACTCTTCCATTCTTCCATTTCCCAGAATAGAATTTCCATTCACTATGGCACACTTCCTTTTGATATTAGATATGGCTTCATGATCCTTGCCATGATGGCACACCAGTGCCATCAGCACTGAGTGAACTGAATTGGTATGTGAGGTGAAACAATCAGGCAGCCCAATATTTATGTATGATGAACCAGGCATGCATCCTTTATCAGGCTTCATTTTGGGGAAGCTTTCCCATTGCTGGTGCTATTCAGTAACTCAGTGACTAGAGTAAACCTGTTGGGAGGATGGAAAATGAAGAAATACTGGTTTGAAAGTGTATTACTTGAAGTTTCCAAAGTTTTAGTCATATAATGAACCCCGAAAAATTCCCACCATTGCCACAGTAAAGGAACAGATCCTATTCATATATGAACAGTTTCCTCCACATCAGTTTAGTGATGTTTTCTCTTTCAAGAATTCCCTTGACATTAATTATAATACAATGTAATCTAGTTAATAGGATCAGGTGAACAATTATTAAGGAGAGAGTTTTACTTATCCTGTCATAATTCATAACTACCGGGAATCCACAACTCTTTGCTATAGCACTGAGTTTTGGAGATGAGAAAAGATCAACTAATGTAACACAAAGACCTAGGCTAGGCTAAAATTTCAAAATAATATGACTAGTCATAACCAAGTTACTTTGTAGAAGATTTAGACATTGTTACTTCTCTAATAACTACAATATGCCAGACAGGGAGAAATATAATGTAATAGGTAATATATTTGAAGCACTTTTATTTTGAGAAGTTTTTTGAAAGACATTCAAGGATTATGAAGATTTCAAATATTGCTGTTTTATCATGAAGTTATTATCTTATTTTAAAGTAATTTTTTTTTTAATTTTTTATTTTTTATAAACATATATTTTTATCCCCAGGGGTACAGGTCTGTGAATCACCAGGTTTACACACTTCACAGCACTCACCAAATCACATACCCTCCCCAATGTCCATA